>NC_057812.1:410036644-410336644 GCF_018294505.1 Triticum aestivum
CCTCGAAATCCGTGCCCGGTTTTTTTATTTTTATTTCTTTTCGGAAAACCATTCGGTTTTTTCGTCGTTTTTTTAGATTCGGTTTTTTAAATAGATCGGTTTTTCCAGTTTATTTAAATAGTGAGCGTTCGTTCGTTCGTTCGTTCCAGCGAACGTTCGTCGTTTTTCTTTTTCTCGGATTAAATCCGCGATTTTTCTAATCCCGATTCCTGATCCGATTTTCGTTTTAGTATAACTTTTCGCTCGTTTATCGGAATCAGGCGATTCAAGCGCATGGAGTTTCGTGTCGAAACCCTCTATCAGTTTAACCAACTTAAACAAGATTTTGCTACTGTAAAATTTGCCCTAGATCCAGATTAGTAGAACGAAGTTGTTTTCTTTCGCCGTTTGACTTTCGTTGCTTCGTTCGATTTGATTCTTTTTGCCAACCGGAGTTCTTAAGTTGAATCTTCTAGTTAGATCTCTTATTTGAGTTTTACCCGTGCATTAGATGAGTACTTATTGTATGCTTGTTTGTTTCTCTGCGATAGAATACCCGGAGTGCGCCGCCTGTTACTTCGAATCTCTAGGTTTCGCGGATCATCAGCAAGGCAAGTAACACTTTGATCATATCTCCTACTACCCAGTTTTATTGCATTAGATCAATCCTCACACATTGCATGGTTAGGATCTAATTAAATTGTGGGATGGGAAGTAGATGAGGTAGTACCTATTACCTGTTTATTATCAAACCTTTGGGAGTTACTTCTACGTTTTCTTATTATGCCATGCTATGCTAGTAGACGTTGATTGGGTGAGTGATATCCATGACAGATGTGAGTTTTGTTAATTAATGGTTTATCTAAGGTGGCAACTTAAACACACATCTAGGTGGATTGAGGCACCTGGGTATTCCAGGATTGCCTGTTTTCTTTTGGACCGCCACCCAGGCTCAAAGGGATCATGAGACTATTCATACTAGAAACTTCCGTGTGCAGCCACAAGCTATTATGGGCTCTAGCATAGTTGACTAAGTTGTGCGAACTCTTACAGTGCTAGACTAGCAGATGTAGGGGATGTAGGTGGTATGGTGTACCCGATCGTAAGGTGCTAGCGCTTCTGAAAGACTATGTCTTGGTCAACTGTCTTCTCAAACACCATGTAGTGCGAGAAACCAAACGGAGGCGATCGAGTCTTGTGGGGAAAAGTGTGCAAACCTCTGTAGAGTGTAATAAACTAATCATAATTAGCCGTGTCCCCGGTTATGGACATCTTGAGTATCTAGTACCTGGATTATCATGTGAATCTCAACATGTTACTCAAAATTAATTTTGTTGGGTTTTGTTTAATGATGATGCTTAATTGGGATTGAGAATGCTGTCAACCATTCTCAATGTTTAACAACTACCATGATAGTTAAATAAAATTTATTCCTTTGAAGTAGGGAAAAATTGGCTTTACGCAAAACTGTAACCATAGAGCTTTCCACCAGCCAAATATGCATATAGTATAGCTGTTTCATTCCATTACTCTCTATGTGTTGCCTTGCCAGCATATTCCATGTGCTGACCCGTTTCGGGCTGCAAAGTTAATGCTGCAGACTTTTCAGACAACGATTAAGGAGTTTTTAGGTCGTGGTTCTATGCTCAGTGATGCCGTTGGAGTTGATGGACTCACTTATCTTCGAAGTCTTCCGCTGTTATCATTATTAGATGGCCTTAAGCCATATTTATTGTAATAAGTTCTCTTTTGAGACACTCGATGTAATAAGTGTGTGATTGCTACTCTGCTATAAATCCTCCGAGTACTGTGTGGTGTCAGCATTACTGATCCAGGGATGACACCGAAGCATAGAGATCAGACTGTTTGAGGTCTGGTCGCTACAAAGAGCCACCGGAAATACTTTCACCGCCGCCGTAAGTTCCTATTCTCGACAGATATCATCTAGAGGCCTTCTTCGATACTCTGCCAGAGGGGGAATCGACCACAAAGAGTCTCTACATCAACCTTGCTACCATTCCAATGATGTGTGAGCAGTTTACCACAGACCTACGGGTCAATAGCTAGTATCTAGATGGCTTCCTCTTTCTCTCTCTCTCTCTCTCTCTCTCTCTCTTTCTTTGATATTCAATACAATGTTCTCCTCGATGTTCTTGGATATCTATTCAATATAATTAGTTTTTGTGTTGGGTTTGTTGGGATCCGATGAATTATGAGTTTATGATGAGTTTATCCATGAATATTATTTGAGTCTTCTCTGAACTCTTTTATGAATGATTATTATAGCTTTGTATTTCTCTCCGATCTATTGATTAGGTTTGGCCAACTAGACTGTTTTTTCTTGCAATCCGAGAGGTGCTTTGTGATGGGTTCAATCTTGCGGTGATCTATATCCCAGTGACAGAAGGGGACAAGACACGTATTTTTATTGTTCCCATTAAGGATAAAATGATGGGGTTTATTCATATTGATTGAGTTTACTTTCTCTACATCGTGTCATCTTGCTTAAGGCATTACTCCGTTCTTTATGAACTTAATACTCTAGATGCATGCTGGATATCGGTTGATGTGTGGAGTAATAGTAGTAGATGTAGGAAGGAGTCAGTCTAATTGTCTCGGATGTGATGCCTATATACATGATCTCCCCGGACAGATCTTTGTGTTCGGCGGCTTTGCACTGCGGGCCAACTCGCTTGGCCATCTGGAGCAGATCGAGAGTTACGCCCCTGGCCACCAGGTCAGGTTTGGAAGCTTAAACTACACGGCCAATATCCGCGGAGACTTGATCTTCGACGGATTCAAGCCCCTGCCTAGTGCGCCACACGGTCACCATGAGCATGATTTAGCTCTGCCATCGGACTGTGTTCAAGAGATCGCGCCGGCAACCACTCTGACCCTCAATTCGGAGCCAGATGCACCGTCCGTGGACGGGTGGATAGACCCCGCCATGGAAGCTGCACTCTCATCGGCGATCGAGCCGAGTATTGACCTTACCCATCATGGGAGCCGTGACGCCGAACTACCGGATTCTTCCTCGGCCACGGACTCCGAACCGCCTGCGCCCGTGCCTATCGAATCCGGCTGGGCACCGATCATGGAATTTACCTCCACGGATATCTTTCAGCACCAGCCCTCCGGCGACATACTGAACTCATTAAGGTCTCTCTCCTTGTCAGGAGAGTCCTGGCTGAACTATGTCCGGCAGGATTGGGATGCGGATGACGAAGAAATTCGCCGCCCACCCACCACCCACTTAGTAGCCACTGTCGATGATTTGACCGACATGCTCGGCTTCGACTCTGAAGACATCGACGGTATGGATGATGATGCAGGAGACGAACAAGAACCACTGCCCACAGGGCACTGGACGCCCACTTCATCATATGATGTATACATGGTGGACACACCCAAAGAAAACGACGACGAGGAACGGAAGGACGCAGCGAAGGGTTGTTCCCTCGAGAAGCAATCAAAGCGGCGGCGTAAGCGCCGCTCCAAATCCCGCCTCAGCAGAAACATCGGTCATATAGACCCAGCGATAGAGCAGGGTGAACCATCGCCCGACCAGGGCAACACGGAGAATCAAACTGAACAACCCGACCCCGTCAAAGATAACAGTCCGGATGACATCACACCGGACATGCACCGAAGCAACAGAATGCCCATCAAAGGCTGGTTGCCACTGCGAGGAGTCTGAAAAAGCAGAAGCAAAGGCTCAGGGCTGCACAAGACACACTCAGAATCAGATGGAGTGAAGTACTCAACACTGCAGCGAAGTACGGCGGTAACCACCACACCAAGAGCTACCCGAAGCGAAAGCTGCTACCTGAATTCGATGAGGAGGCCTTAGATCCCCCGCAATCAAAAAAATAAAATGGCCATCTAGTCGGATAGACGACCTCGTGGCCAACATAGAATGGAAAACGACGCCACACATAAGCCGGTACGCGACCCATGTGAGGACTCGCATCAAAAGTACGGCGCAACCAGATCCATCTACGGGCCACGCAAGCGCGCTCCAGCATGCAATGCAACACAACAAACATCCCAATACCTCGGTACACCCAAATACATGGGTGCTGCACACCCCCTATGTTTCACCAATGAGGTGCTGGACCATGAATTTCCAGAGGGATTCAAACCCATAAACATAGAGGCGTACGATGGAACGACAGACCCCGGAGTGTGGATTGAGGACTACATCCTCCATATCCATATGGCTCGAGGAGACGATCTCCACACCATCAAGTACTTACCCCTCAAGCTTAAAGGGCCAGCTCGGCACTGGCTTAAAAGCCTCCCCAAAAACTCCATTGGAAGCTGGGAAGAGCTCGAAGACGCCTTTCGGGCAATTTTTCAAGGGACCTATGTCCGACCACCGGATGTAGACGATTTAAGTCATATAACTCAACATCCCGGAGAGTCAGCCCGAAAGCTTTGGAACAGGTTCCTCACTAAAAAGAACCAAATAGTAGACTGTCCGGATGCCGAAGCTTTAGCAGCTTTCAAGCACAGCATTCGAGACGAATGGCTTGCCAGACACCTCGGCCAAGAAAAGACGAGAACAATGGCAGCATTAACAAGCCTCATGACCCACTTTTGCGCGGGCGAGGATAGCTGGTTAGCCCGATTTAGCACCAGTGACCCAAGTACATCCGAAGTCGGGGACGGAAACGGGAAATCATGAGGCAGCAAAAACAAGCGCCGGAATAAAGAAGACAACCCAAAGAGTACAGCGGTAAACGCCGGATTCAAAAGCTCTCGGCCAGGTCAGCAAAAGCCGCCCCCAAAGGCAACAGAGATGAACTGTCCAGCCTAAACAAGATTCTGGACCAAATATGTCAGATCCATAGCACCCCCGATAAACCTGCAAATCATACCCATAGAGAATGTTGGGTCTTCAAGCAGTCCGGCAAGCTCAACGCCGAACACAAGGGGCAGGATACACCAATCAAAGACGAGGACGAGCCTCGCAAGCAAAGCACTGGGGAACAGAAGAAGTTCCCACCAGAAGTCAAAACAGTAAACGTATTACATGTGACAAAGGGGAGAAACAAAGCGGCACTCCTAGAGACACATGCCCCAGGGCCTATCACCGCAGAGTCCTGTCACTGGTCGTTCCAACCGGTCACCTTCGACCATCGAGATTACTCGGCAAGTATCCGGCGTGCAAGATGGGCTGCCTTGGTATTAGACCCAATAATTGACGGATACCACTTCACACGAGTCCTGACGGATGGTGGCAGCAGTCTAAACCTGATATATCAGGACACAGTCCGCAAAATGGGATAGACCCAACAAAAATTAGCCGTAGCAATACTACCTTTAAAGGGTAAGGCCAGGCCTAGAGGCCCATTGCATGGGCTCCCTGCTACTAGAGGTTATATTCGACTTTCCCGATAACTTCCGTAGCGAAAATTTAACGTTCCACATCGCTCCGTTCAAAGTGGCTATCAAGCACTACTCGGACGCGAAGCTTTCGCTCGCTCTAACGCAATACCGCATTACGCTTCCCTCATGCTTAAGATGCCCGGTCCACGTGGCATCATTACAGTAAATGGAAATATTGAGCACTCCTTGCGCGCGGAAGACCGTGCGGCTGCCTTGGCAGCCGCACACTAAACGGCCTCACCAACTAAAGCATCTGACAGGTCGTTACGACCACAGACACGGTTGGACGAGTCTGCTATATGTAATTGATATAGGTTTGATGGCTATACCCCTATTACAATACAAGGGGCTCACGCGCGTGCACAAGTGACAATCAGGCTCAACTTTACTCATATTGTTTATTTAGTATAACTTACCTTTTGCACGACAACTTTCAATTAAGTTCCTCTCTTTTTCATATGACAATTGTGCTACACCCGTCCAGAATACGGCACAACGGAGACACAGGCGCAGACGTGCAGTAGGGACCCGTCCCAAGGATTCTTTTTAAATTAAGACCCTGTGTAAACCTTTTTTACTGTCTCTTGTTGATACACATCCCTCGGATTCTCAGTACAATTGAGAAGGATCCTCACGTATTGGCATGTGGCCACGTCAGAATATTGCACGTACCTGGACACCAGGGGCTTATTACAAAGGGCACGGTTTAGGCCCGGTTTACACCATAAAGACCGAATACCTTAGTGAGTGTTCGGTGTTGCGAGTTTGGCCTTATATGCATCAGCTCCGAATCATGTCTTTGGTCAAATGTTGGGTTTGCCCGGGTCCTATGTTTTGCTGCCTTACGTTCCACTCTGTCGGCTAAGGCGGCACCAGGAGAACTACCGCGATTGTGCCCTGGTTCATCCGGACGAGCACCTCAGTAGAGAAAGTCGAAAACTGACTGTCATGATATAGCGTGAGACTAGTCAACCACTCGATGACCTATCGCAATCTTTGGGATTCCTCCGCCTTAACGAAGAGCCGTTTCCCAGCCAGGCATGTACGCACCCCGAATTCGGATGAGTGCGGAGCCACCAGGGGCTATATAGTAGCCCCACTGTCAAACTCCTCTGGCTAAGTGAAAGTGTTAAAGTATTATAGTCCAGTTGCCCAGTTCGCTGCGCTATCACCTCCTTAATGGACCAAGACGTTGGGTCAAGTGTGAACATGTGTCTTCTGCGAACATCCCCACATTATATGCGTGGGGGCTGAAGCCGACGACTGCAATCTTTCAGGTTATATACATATATACATAAATGGCCGCACAGGAGGCATCATAATACTTTCGGGCAAAAGTATAAATATAGCCTTGATAAACTTAATAAAACATTGTTTTTACAATGGGAATACATGTCACTCAAACATAATATTTTTCGAGCACTGGGCCTCTATCGAACGAGCGCCTTCAAGAACTTCTTCAAAATAGTGGTCGGCAGCCACTCGGCCTATGGCCGAACCCTGCGCCGCAACAGTGGTGGCATCCATCTCCGCCTAGTATGTTTTGACACGGGCAAGGGCCATCCGCGAGCCTTCTATGCACGCCGACCTCTTCATCGCATTAATGCGCGGCACCGCACCAAGGAACTGCTGCACCAAACTAAAATAGTTGTTCGGCTTTGGCTTTTCCGACCACAGATGATCCACAACAGACGTCATGGCGAGTCCGGACAATTTATTCAGCTCGGCCCATTCGGCAAGCCGATCAGTCAATGGAAGCGGACGCTCTGGAACGTTAAATTGTGACCAGAATAGCTTGTCCACTTCACGATCTGTTCGATCTCGGAAGTATTCAGCTGCATCGACAGCACTCGCCGCCAAGTCCAGATATGCGTCCGCCGAACTCCACAGCCGGTCCAGAGGGGCATACCAAGGATCTCCAAACTTCCTCCGCAGCATAAAGGGTTTCCCAGCCGCAATATCCCCGGCTTGATGCAGCTCCTCCTTTTTCTCTCTCATCGCAGAGTGGGTGTCTTTGGTCACCATCGTGGCCTTTTCCAGGTCCGTCGCCTTCGCCTGGTTTTCTTCTTCAAGAAGCTGGCAACGGTCAGCAGTATCTTTTAACTTTACAGCCATCTTGGCCATTTTCTATTTGCTCTTGCAATGTGCGGCCTGTTCGGCCCTTAACTCTTCGGCCGCTTGCAAAGCAGCCACATTGCTACTCCTTGCTTGCTCCTTGGCTCGGGCAAGCTCCGCCCGAAGGGTCTCCACGGTGGCCGCTCCATCTGCAGTCACAATATATTAGATATACTGGCATCATGCTGCTCTTATTATGTGACGATCACCAGAAAGGCCACTCACCCTGTGCCTCGTCAAGCCGCTCGTTGACAAGCATGATGTCGGCATCTGCCGCATCCAGCTGCCGCTTTAGTTCGGCATACCCATCAGTCCGGCTAGCCACTGGAGCCTCCACCACCTGCACATAAAGGCAGTCTGGTTATTGCCTGGGACTAGGATCCTCTGTTTGCCGCCGTTTTCAACGACAACCAGAGTCTCAGGGGCTACTATCTACACTGGGCACATCTAAAAATGTGCGGTACTTTCAAAAATATACATCATTTCACGTACCTCAAAATCCGTCAGTAGACTCATAAAGGCTTCATGCAGCCCGCTTTCGGCGGACGAAATCCTTTCAATCACCGTACCCATCAATGCGCGGTGCTCTTCTGAGATAGCCGCCTTCTCCAGCAGATCCCTCCATACATCCGACCGCGCACCAGACGGTGCAGGACTCTTTTGATTGCTCTCTTCGAGAGTCGGATACTGAGGACTTCGGGTGGCTATAGGATTACCTTCTGGCCTTGCCGGATCAGGAGAAGCCCTCCGCGATGACACCTCAGGGTCGCCCGCTTTGTAAGGCGGTGTGGCAGGGGGAGGCATTTCTCTCTCCATCATCTCCGGAAGAAGATCTCCCGAAGACGAGATCAGCTGAGAAGGGCTAAGATCCGAACTGCAAGATAAATACTTCGGTTATTTTCCTCAACAGTAAGGTAGGATATCTTCACTATTAAATACCTTTTGATTACTTACAGCTCATTAGAGGGCTGATCCCCGCGCGGACATTGTGCGGCAAGAACACCCTCCGAGGCAGGACCCTCTAGGGGAGATTTCTTCTCCCGTTTGGAAATCTTGATTTCCGAATCTTCGGAGGTAGTCCTTTTCCTTCCCCGGGGAGAGAGAATGTCAGATTTCTCCCCTCGATTATCCTCCCTCGCGGAGGCGCTCATTCATCGGTTGGAATAGGTAGCGATGGAGGCCCGCTTTCGCCCTCTTTCTTCCCCCCTTCATCTTCCTTGGAGGGCACCGGACAAGGTGCTGCCTCGAGCATCTTTTCCAGCACCGGATTTTCCAAGCCTTTAGGAAGGGGGGCCGAATACCGGATCATCTTCGCCTTTGTTATCCAGTCTTGGTCAAAGAGAGATTCTTCAGAATGATGTCATGATAAATAAAAGGACGGAGTGTTCGGCCATGGGATTACTTACTTGGGCAACAGTGTGGTTGCTGCTCAGGCCCACGTCCTCGGTAGTGTCCGGACACTCTATTTGGGGTCCGAAGAACGATTTTTACATCTCCTCGTGCATCATGCCGAGGAAGTTCTGAATAGTGCGCGGTCATTCTGGGTTGAATTCCCACATGCGAAGGGGTCGGTGTTTGCAAGGCTGGACTCAACGAACCAGCATGACTTGCATTACCATAACCAGACTAAAATCTCCCTCGAAGAGATCTCGGATACGGCTCTGCAGTATTGGCACATCCTTGGTTGGACCCCAGCTCAGTCCCCGGCTGATCCATGACATTAGTTGTGGTGGAGGGCCCAAGGGAAAGGTGGGGGCAGCTACCCACTTGGCACTTCGGGGAGCTGTGACGTAAAACCACCCCCGTTGCCACAATCCGGACACCTCCGGAAAGGAACCCGTTGGCTATGGAGCATCAGCAATTTTGCTTATTAAAGCACCTCCGCTCGCAGTGTACTGTCCCTCGACCATCTTCGGCTTCACATCGAAGGTCTTGAGCCACAAGCCTAAGTGAGGAGTAATGCGGAGGAAGGCCTCACAAACGACAATAAATGATGAGATGTGAAGAAGGGAGTCCGGGGCCAGATCATGAAAATCCAGCCCATAATAGAACATAACACCCCTGACAAAGGGATCCAGAGCGAGGCCTAGTCCTCGGAGGAAGTGGGAGACGAACACAACGCTCTCGTTGGTTTCGGGAGTAGGGACGATGAGGGAGTCCTGGATTAGGTGGTCTCTGGACAGCCGGACTATTGGACTATGAAGATACTAAATTGAAGACTTTGTCTCGTGTCCGGATGGGACTCTACTTGGAGTGGAAGGCAAGCTAGGCAATACGAATATGTATATTTCCTCCTTTGTAACCGACCTTGTGTAACCCTAACCCTCTCCGGTGTCTATATAAACCGGAGGGTTTAGTCCGTAGGACAACATACAATCATACCATAGGCTAGCTTCTAGGGTTTAGCCTCTCTGATCTCGTGGTAGATCTACTCTTGTAATACTCATATCATCAAGAATAAATCAAGAAGGACGTAGGGTTTTACCTCCATCAAGAGGGCCCGAACCTGGGTAAAACATCATGTCCCCTGCCTCCTGTTACCATCCGCCTTAGACGCACAGTTCGGAACCCCCTACCCGAGATCCGCCGGTTTTGACAACGACATTGGTGCTTTCATTGTGAGTTCCTCTGTGTCGTCATCATCAGGCTTGATGGCTCCTTCGATCATCATTAGTGATGTAGTCCAGGATGAGATTTTTCTCTCCGGACAGATTTTTGTATTCGGCGGCTTTGCACTGCGGGCCAATTTGCTTGGCCATCTGGAGCAGATTGAAAGCTACGCCCCTGGCCATTAGGTCAGGTTTGGAAGCTTAAACTACACAGCCGATATCCGCGTAGACTTGATCTTCGACGGATTCAAGCCCCTGCTAGTGCGCCGCACTGTCACGATGGGCATGATTTACCTCTATCGCCGAACAGTGCCCTGGAGGCCGCGCCCGCATTCGCTCCGACCTTTAATTCGGAGCCAACTGTGCCGACCGAGGGCAGGTGGCTAGACCCCGCCGCGGAGGCTGCAACCTCAACGGTGATCGAACCGATAACCAACCTTATCCTTCGCGAGGCCTGTGACTCCACATTGCCGGACTCTCCTCTGAACTCTGAACCATCCGCGCCCCTGCCAATCGAATCCGATTGGGCGCCGATCATGGAGTTCACTGCGGGCAGATATCTTTCAGCACTCGCCCTTCGGCGACATACTGAATTCACTAAGGTCTCTCTCTTTGTCAGGAGAGTCCTGGCCGGATTATGACCGGCAGGATTGGGATGCGGACAACAAAGAAATTCGACGCCCGCCCACCACCCGCTTCATAGCCACTATCGATGATTTGACCGACATGCTCAATTTCTACTCCGAAGACATCGACGGTATGGACGACGACGTAGGAGACAAACAGGAACCAGCGCCTATAGGGCACTGCAAAGCCACCTCTTCATATGATATATATATGGTGGACACACCTAAAGAGGGCAATGGCGACAGAACAGCGGAGGATGACCCCTCCAAGAAGCAACCCAAGCGCCGACGTCAGCGGCGCCGCTCTAAGTCCCGCCAAAACAAAAGTGGTGATACCGGCACAGGAGATAATAGCACTCTGGATAGTGCCGAAGACGGCAACAATCCCCTCCAGCAAGATTTAGGGCAGGAGGATGGAGAGGCCAGCCCTCCTGAGAGAGCGGCAGATGAAAAGGAGGAGGATGACAATTACATGCCTCCCTCCGAAGACGAGGCAAGCCTCGACGATGACGAACTCGTCGTGCCAGAGGATCCCGTCGAACAAAAGCGCTTCAAGCGCTGGCTTATAGCGACGGCAAATAGCCTTAAGAAAAAGCACCAGCAGCTTAGAGCTGATCAAGAGTTGCTAGCCGACAGATGGACTGAAGTCCTTGAGGCCGAGGAATATGAACTCGAACGCCCCTCCAAAAGCTACCCAAAACGCAGGTTGCTAGCCCGATTAGAGGAGGAAGCATCTAAACCTACGTCCCCAGCGTATGACGTGGCTGACCGGCCACCTCGTGGCCGCGACAGAGAGGCCTCTCGGCTCACAACTCAAGCCGCACCCCGGCACCACTCAAAAATTACCAAGGCTCGGGCAAACGCGCTAGACCTGCGAGATATATTGGAGGACAAAGCAAGGCAAACAAGATCGATCTACGGATCGCGTGGGCGCCCCACGACACGAGACGATAACCGTCACGCCGGATACAACAAAAGTAAATCCGGCCGGGCCGAACACAACAGACAAAACTCATTCGAGCTGCATCGTGATATAGCCCAGTACAGAGGCGCCGCACAACCCTTATGCTTCACAGACGAAGTAATGGATCATCAAATCCCAGAGGGTTTCAAACTCGTAAATATAGAATCATACGATGACACAACAGATCCTGCGGTATGGATCGAGGATTTCCTCCTGCATATCCACATGGCACGCGGTGATGATCTACACGCCATTAAATACCTCCCACTCAAACTCAAAGGACCAGCTCGGCATTGGCTCAATAGCTTGCCAGTAGAGTCCATTGGCTGTTGGGAGGATCTGGAAGCCGCATTCCTCCTCAACTTTCAGGGCACTTATGTCCTACCAGATGCCGATGACTTGAGCCACATAATTCAGGAGCCAGAGGAATCGGCCAGGCAATTCTGGACATGGTTCCTAACAAAGAAAAATCAAATCGTCGACTGTCCAGATGCCGAGGCTCTAGCAGCTTTCAAGCACAACATCCGCGACGAGTGGCTAGCCCGGCACCTTGGTCAGGAAAAGCCGAAATCTATGGCAGCCCTCACGACACTCATGACCCGCTATTGTGCGGGAGATGACAGCTGGCTGGCTCGCTGAAAGTGTGTTATATCGACTAGAGGGGGGGGTGAATAGGCGATTTTTATGAAAATCTTCGAAACATGGAAGTTTCAAAGAAAAATGATAGAATTGAACCTATTTCCATGCAGCGGAAGATAGACTACACTAGACAGACAATAGTCAAGCATTTAATGAAGTGAAACCACACTGACTAATAGTAGCTAGACAGTAAGGATCAGGTACATAGTGAAGACAAATAGATAAAGCAAATAGGCACTGACTTTACAAGAGCCAACCGTAAGTAAAAAGATGAGAAGGAAAGAACCAGTGTGCGTGACGAACACAAAGGTTTGGTAGACCAGTTCCAACTGCTGTGACAGTTGTATGTCTGGTTAGGGCGGATAGGTATTTAAACCTGAGGACACTCAGTCCCGGACACTTAGTCCTGAGCACACAGCTCAGAACACTTAGTCCTCTCCGTATTCCCCTTGATCTAAGGTCACACAGACCCTGCCCAATCACTCTGGTAAATCTTCAAGGTAAACTTCCAAACCTTCACAGACTTTGTTCACCGGCGATCCACAATGACACTTGGATGCTCAGAACGCGACGCCTAACCGGCTGGAGGATTCACAGTCCTCAAGTGTAATAAGTCTTCAGATCACACAGACAAGAAGACTTAAGTGATGCCTAACACTCTTTGGCTCTGGGTGGTTAGGGCTTTATCCTCTCAAGGAATTCTCTCTCAAAGGCCTCGAGGTGGGTTGCTCTCAAACGACAAAAGACGTACTTTAACTCTGAGCAGCCCACCGTTTAAGGTTGTAGGGGGTGGGCTATTTATAGCCACTAGGCAACCCGACCTGATTTGTCTGAAATGACACTGGGTCACTAAGGAACTGACACGTGTTCCAACAGTCAGATTTCAAACACACACGGCAACTTTACTTGGGCTACATGCAAAGCTGACTTGTCCAATTCTGAACAAGATTCGCTCTCATAGTCTTCACTCGAAGACATAGGATTTTGGTTAAGCATCACTATAGTCATTCAGACTGGTTTTCTTGGACCCCACTTAACAGTACGGTGGTTCCTATGACTCAACAAAGAAGAAAAAGAACTACGAAAGATCTAAGTCTTCGCGCTCCATTGTCTTCATGCGATGTCTTGTCTTGTCATAGTCTTCAAGGTGAATGTCTTCACTTACCACCTTTGACTTCAATGTCTTCATACATTTTTAGGGGTCATCTCTGGTAGGAAAACCGAATCAATGGGGGACTTCTACCTGTGTTATCCTGCAATTCTCACAAACACATTAGTCCCTCAACTAGGTTTGTCGTCAATACTCCAAAACCAACTAGGGGTGGCATTAGATGCACTTACAATCTCCCCTTTTTGGTGATTGATGACAAATTAGTTGAAGTTTTCAACAGAGAATATAATATGTGAAATTGTAAAGGATAAGGAATTGTCTTCATAAGTTGCAAGGGCTACCCCTAAAGATGTGCATATAAGTAATTTTCTTTTGGAATGCAAATGCACATGGCAGGTTGTACTTGTGGAGATCCTCTTCAACTTATGATGACAATTCATCATGCATGAAGGGTATGTGAAGATAATGACATGCATAATGAAAAATGGACATCTGCAAAATGATCTAAGTGCGGAATTTATCGTCGCACATGCGGGATTTATCATCGCATCACAAAATAGCAAATAAGTAGCAGACGACCAACGAGTTCAAGTGTTACAACTCAAAGAACCAAATGTATCAAAGCGAGAGTTGTAAACACTAGGCAAAACATAAAGCAACCGCCCATATGGACCCGCTTGAAGACTATCAAACTCATATGCTTCTCCCCCTTTTGTCAGTGAGGACCAAAAAGGTTTGAAGACATAGAGCAGCTATTCGTTCCCATGAAGAGTAGGTGACGCAGCAGGGTCGTCGGTGGTGTTCAGCGGTGCAGAAGAACTTGGGGCAGTGTCGAGGCATGCAGAAGTAGGGGGCGGTGAAGTGGCATCATCTTCGTCCTCGATCACTCTAGCATTCACAGTTTCCGCGGAGGAAGAGAACTCAGAGTCTTCAAGAGATGGAGTTCGTCGCAGCACAGTCCTTCGAGGAGGTGTGGAGTCAAACTTGAATCGTTCAGAAAAGCCATCCTCTTGAAGATCATCCTCAGAACACATAAGAGTTAGCCCTTTCCATGTACGCCGACAATTTTCATGGGCAATGAAGGCATTGTTGGTGGCAAGATTGCGAATGCGGTTGTCATCCACCAAGAGGCTATGCATTTGGCGCTTCAGCCAGTCATGATGCCGATCTTGTTTCTGATGAAGAGCAACCAGAAGCTCTCGGTCATTGAGAACACGAGATCGCTTCTTGGGTCGGTGGGCAATAGTGCTTTCAGTGGCTTCAGTAAGGGCATGATGAGGTGCACGTGTAGTACCAGCCAGAGGATAAACACGAGTGACTGCTTCAACTCCTTCAATGTTCTGAGTGAAACTTTGATGCTCTGCATTCTGAAGACTAAGAGGTTCCTTGACAGGCTCTGGATAAATGGCTTCAACGGACATATCCACATCAGGCAGAAAGATCCGATGATTGCGAGCAGATGGCTGATATGAGGTAGCTGAGTGGAGTTTAATCAGCCGCATTATCCATGGAGCGTAGAACTTCAAGCTGAAAAGATCAGATCCTGATGCAGCAAGTTGGTGAATGAAGAAGTCTTGTGCGTTGAAGCATTTGCCATGGATAATATAGAAGACCAACGTCTTCGTTGCACCTTCCAGTTTTGCATGTGGAGAATGTCCATTGATGGGCCAGAGAGTTCGCCGTAGAATGTGATAGATAGTCCTTGGCAGATACTCCAGGTCTTCAACAAAGAACTCCTTAGGATATGCAACATCTTGTGGCAAAGGCTTCATCATATTGAGCATCTGACTCATGTTTGGTTCAGGCTTGTGAAGGATGCTCTTCATAGCTTCACTGTGAAGCTAACAGCCAAGTTCATAGAGATCTCGAGGAGTGGGCAGACCAGTGAGCTCAATGATATCAAATGCTTTGGCTTCGTGATGAACATTTCCTGTCATCCACTCAAGGACCCAAGTCTTCGGATCTCTGTTGTAACCACGTATGTGAAGTGTGGCATAAATTTGGATCAGCAACTCTTCGTTCCAGTGCTCTTGGTCGGTGATGAAGGGCAGCAATCCAACCTCTTTGAAGCAATCCAGAGCTTCTTCCAAACAGGGCAGACCAGCTATTGCTTCGGTGTCAAGACGCATATGTGGGAAGATGCGACCTTGATTGTACAGAATGCATGAGTAATAGCTTTGCTGTGGATAGCTCCAGAACCGATCAGAAGATATTCGTTCCCTTGAGTAGGGGTTCTTGGAGCTATTGAAGAAGGTGTTGTCTGCTTTGAAGCCGTTGACATTGAAGGATCCAGGTGCTGATGCAGGACCTGGAAACCTGGGCAACCTTGGCATGGGCTTCTATACCTGAGGCCTATGCTCAATATGATAGTCAAACTGAGGACCAGCAGCAGGCGCAGGAACAGAAGCAGTAGCAGCATTGGCTTCGCTGACTTCTGGTTCTTGGGTTGGTGTAGGCTCCACATTTGCTTCAGCCATGACAGCGTCAGTGGCTTCATTGGTGTTGGTGGTGGCAGTCTCAAGATTTTCTACCTCCACTTGATGAGATCGAGGGTCAGGCACAGACACGTTCTCCTCGAGAACAGCTTCTTCAGTAGTTGGGGGAGTAGGGACACGTTCTTCTTCTTGAGTGTCATCGGCTGATGCAGCCGAAATGTCTTCAGCAGTTTTAGCCTCAGACTCGGAGACTTGAGACCTTGGTCCTTTGCGAAGCCTGCGTAATGCTGGCGACGCCTTTGGAGATGGAGTTGGCTGGGCCTCAATGTCATCTTCTTTGTCTTGCCGGGGTGGTGTGACTTGTTGTCGTGGGTGATCAGCCCATGATGCATCTTGAGCAATTGGCGTCAGAGGACGACCAACGCTGATGAGTTCGCTGTGCGTAAGCATAGGCGATGATACCTGTTGGTGCTCGATCTGAGGAAGAACTACATCATCTTCAACATGGTCATGGTGACCAATGTCTTTAGCAGCGGTGGGATCAGCTGCTGGTATGTCTTCAGCTTCATGAGCCTCTATGAAAGCAGGCTCATGGACAGTCAGTTGGCGCTCTTGATGTTCAGCGATAGGGCGAACCATGGAGATGGGTTCAACAATTAAGGGCTTTGTGGGAGCAGCCCATTCCTTCTTGGTCTTCCGCTTCTTCTTGGAGGGAGCAGCAGCAGAGGCTTCAGGGTGTTTCCTCTTTCTGGCTTCAGCCTCAGCAGTCCTCGTCTTCTTCAGTTCTAAAGTGGTAGACCTAGCTTTTGGCTTCGAGCCAGTCATGCTGGTTGGGAAGACAATGGGATGTGCTTCCTGGCTTGGTGCGTTGGGTTCGGCCATAGTGGGCTTCTTCTTCTTCTGCTTTGCAGCCATCCTGGGGTCAATGCCAGGGCGCCCAAGGGCCTTGCATTTCTCAGCCTCATTGTAGGCTTGCACACACTTGTCAGCCAGGTTCTTCATGCGCTCACGAGAACCTTGAGCTTCTTCACGCTTCTTGAGAAAGGCTTCTTTGAGCTCGTGCAACATGATCTTGAAGTTCTTGACCTCTTGCACGCCGAGCTTGGCCATATACTTCTTGAACTGAGCTTTCTCAAAGTCAATCTTCTGCTTCAGTTCAACGATGCGCTGGGCTATAGCTAACTCTGAAGCAATGGCGCCATGGAAAGCGACACTGAGGCCAATGGGAAGTTGCAGATCTTCAAGGCTGAGGTTGGGCATGTCAAACCACTCATCGATGAAGTCGTGGATGATTGCCACGTCAAAGAGAGGCAAATTGTTGAAGATTTCTGATTCTTCTTTGCTCTTGATCAGTTGCTCAAGAGCGTCATCTGCAAGATCTTCATCACTGGACAGATCAATGGCATCGTTGCGCAGAATGGCAGCAGCAGTCAGTTCTTGGCTGGTGTGTGGCAGAGGCATCTTTACTCTTAGGGGCTTGGAGATACGTGACAGATCTTCAAACTGCACACTATCTTCAGGAGGTGCAGTAGCCAGTGTCTTCGCCTGTGAGATTTTTGGTGCTGAGGCAGGCTTTGAATCTTTAGGCAGCTTTGGCTTCTGCGGCTTTGGAGAAGGAGCTGGGGCTTCATCAGTGTCAGCATCATCATCAGAATGATCCACTTTGGCACCTTGAATAGAGATATGAGTGATGAGGCCATCCAGGTTGTAGAACGGACCGATGACATTGGGTTCGGCATCGCGGGTGCCATCTGCACGGGGAGCAGAGGGACCAGGGTTGAAGTCTAGTCCCAATGACTTCTTATTCTGCTTCGCCGAATTCTAGGCAAACTGGAAGTTGCGCTTGAACAGATTGTCATCATGACACCAGAGCAATGACGATGGGTCAGCATCCGCAGGCTGTGGTCCACGAACCATGTAGGGATAGAAGCCTTGTTCAATGGCTTCATCTCTGGACTTGGGTTGAAGATTTTTGTATAGGATGTCTCCCCATGGTCGCTTGATGGCATTCTTCTCAGCATATTCCTTTGTTACAAACCTATACTTGAACCACTGTTCTGCCCAATATCGTTGAATCCATTGGATTCGTGTCTTGCGCTGATTGTAATCCTCTTCTGGATCTGTCTTGTACAGTTCTGAGAGGTCATCGGGCAGATCTCTTGATGTTTCACCTCGGCGCTTTCTGCCACCCTTTCTTGCTGATTTTTCTGCAGCCATGAACTTTAAACTTAATGGCTTCAATACGTTCAAAGGCTTCAAGGGCTTTCACTTGCTGGACAAACAGGAACTGGCTTCGGGAGAATTTATGTGATGCTGTAAGAATTCTGCAAATGAATGCAGACTATGAGAACCAAGGGATTCTCCCACGGACATGTACCTGTGACAGCATTAAGGTGCGAGGGAAGGGGAAGAGTTCATATGCATTCTTAGAAGATTTTGAAGATAAATTAGTTTAGAAGACATTGACCTCATCGTGCGAAGACATTCACTCATAGATAAGGAGTTGGTTCCAGATTTCTACGAATCCACAGATCAGTACAAGTGAGGAATCTAACTACTTTGTGAAGCATAAGTGAACATACTAGGCATAATATGAAATGCAGTATGAAGTGGATCCAACTTGTATGAACAGAAACTGCTTGTGGTAGAAAGTGACGAATCTATAGGATCAAAGAGGCCGTAAAAAGGAAGTTTTATTTACCACACAAGGAACTGCTAGACGGAGTGGAAGAGGAGGCCGAGCAGTTTGATCGTCCGTGCCCTAACTTGGCGACGAAGGACACCTACAGTGACGGCGGAGAAGACGATGTCCGCGGCCGGCGTGAAGACGGCGTCGGAGAGGTCACGGCAGTTAAGCGCTTCGTCGCCGGCGTCGTCGAGGGCTAGCGGTGGCGCTAGGGTTCGTGCGAGAGTGGAAGAAAGGATAATGAATGTGGTAAGGCGTGTATTTATAGGGACAGGGATGGCACAACTGTCAGGACCCCGACTCGATGTCACATCGATCTAGCTGGTAACACCTCATATCACTTTGCGGCCTCACGCACGGTATCCCCACGGGTGTCGTCTTACCTTTTCCCGGGACCGTTTGCGCCTTTTGGCTAACGTATATGATAGTGTCGCTAGCATCCATATGATAAAGAGCCCGGGCTGACATGACTAGTCGTAAACCCAAAGTGGCACAGACTTACAGGGACAGGCATCCATGACCCAGCTTCGAACGTGTCGGTCATCAGCAAGTGGGTCCGGGCTGTAGCACTGGGCTAGCAGGACTCCGGTAAACCGGGCTGTAGCGGGCTAACAGGACTCCGGTACTCAAAGCGTGACATTTCCCCGAAGGGACAGACACAGGAACGAAGAAGGACACATGCCGGCCAGCCTAAGTGTTCCAGAGCAGTAGCAAGCTACCATGGCTCAGCGGTAACACTAGGAGACATTTCCCGGTAAGAGAGGCTACTAAAGATAAACAACTAGATAGTCAGATCCCACACATACCAAGCATTTCAATCATACACACAATATGCTCGATATGTGCAATACAACGAAACATCACAACATGACTCTACGACACCAGTACTTTATTTAAGGCTCAGGGAGCCATACATAACATACACCAAGGTACGGGTCTCACGACCCAACATACAAGTCATACAGTCATACAAACCAGCAGCGGAAGTAACTTGTCTGAGTACAGACAACTAGTAAAATAAAAGAGGCTTGGAAAGCCTAGCTATACTACGTGGTCCTTCACAAGCTCAGGGTCACCACCTGGGTCTTTAGCCTACTCGTTGATGTCAACGTCTACATAGAACCCATCAGAAGGGGTTGCAGCGTCTTCTGTAAAAATGTAGATTATAGCAACATGAGTACAAAGGTACTCAGCAAGACTTACATCAGATCCTACATACATGCATAGTATCAAGAAGGGTTGGTGGAGTTATTGCAGCAAGCCAGCTTTGACTCTTGGCTAGGCTATCCTACGATACTCCAACTTGAAATGGTTTTGCGCACACGAGTCCACTACTCACCACTTCAATACACTACCGAGGATCCACCTCCGTCTTTCTACGGAAGGGCCATCCTCGGCACTCACACTTATCTTGAGGCTTTTAACAGTTTCCATTTACTTGTCTATGAACTGTATAGGCAACCAAGTAGTCCTTTACCGCGGACGCGGCTATTCGAATAGATCATGTTAACCCTGCAGGGGTGTACTTCTTCATACACGCTCTCACCACTTACCGTCGCTTACACGACATGTACTCGGCAACCTTCAAGCGGAAGCCCAACGTGGGTGTCGGCCACGACCTACCTAATCACCTAAGCCTCCAGTCCAGGTTTATCGCCTATTCAGGTTCCATCCGCAGGGAGTCCGGCCGAGGTTTCCCATACGGCCCCGAACGATGTGAACAGGGTTCCCGAGATACCTAACGGGTATTCGGTACACCCGGCCACGTACCTACCGCATCACAGCCCACCCCTACGGTCAGCGCTGTCCACGGCCTCCAGTAGGCTACAAACACCAGAAACTACTTGCAACTCCTGGACAGAGAGCTAGGGTGAATAAGAAGTCGAGCGGGGTCATATTTCAGGGCCCAATGCATGGTAGTAGCTGTATCTTAAATCGCACATACAGATCTCAGTGCTTAAGGTCGGCTTCAATGAAACAACCCACCATGTACTCCTACATGGCCTCTCATCGATACCTTTACCAAATCGTGTTCACCACACCACTCTCATTACCAACATAATCATTTCACTCCAGCCCATCACCCCGATGAACCAGACCTGACACGACTCTAAGCATAGCAGGCATAGCAAGGTAGGAACAACACATACATATGGCTCAATCAACTCCTACACATGCTAGTGGGTTTCATCTAGTTACTGTGGCAATGACAGGTCATGCAGAGGAAATGGGTTCAACTACCGTAGCACACAGCAGTTTGAATCGCGTTGTCTTAATGCAGTAAAAGAGAGCAGGAGCGAGAACATGGGATTGTATCGATATGATCAAATGGTTGGTTGCTTGCCTGATGGTTCGATGCTCGGATATGATTCTTCGTTAGGGTAATCACGGTACTCCTCGGAGACAGAACCTGTCGCAAAGGACATCGATACACAAGCATCACCAAACAATGTGCAACAATATGATGCATGCATGAAACATGGCAATATGAGTGTGTTGGGCTAATGCAACTAAAACCAGAGGGGTTTGAACAAATTTGAATCAAGGATTCAAATTTCAAACTCAAACAGGGCCTCTTTAAGTGCTTTTCCTTATTCTGCTTAAAACATCAATTTAACTTGTTTGATCATGCATGAAAATAGTACAGATGGATAGATTGGATTTTTCTGATCATTTTTCATATATAATTTGTCCAATTTGGAGTTACAGAATAAAAGTTATGAATTTTTGAAGTTTAATTAATATTCTGGAATTTCCTGATTTAATTTAAATCCAGAAAATCAATTACTGCGTCAGCCTGACGTCAGTGTGACGTCAGCAGGTCAACGGAACAGGTCTAGGTCAAACCTGACAGTGGGTCCCGCATGTCAGGGTGATTAATTTAATTAAAAGTTAATTAAAACTAATCCTGTTTGATTAACAGGGCTGGGCCCCACCTGTCATTGACTCAGGGGAGTCAACCAGGGCCCACCCGTGGTCAAAGTCAAAGTCGGCTGCCGGCGTTTAGTCGCCGGCGAGCCCGACGCGGCGGCGGAAGTAGTTTTGGTCATTTCGGCCACCAAACGGACCGTGGAGACCACCGGAGTGGGGCTGAGGACAACCCGCAGCTCTTGGCGGAGTCCGTTGGGGTCGGGGTGGCCGGAGTCGACGGCGGCGAGCTCGGCTGCGGCCGCCGGGGTTCGGTCGTGCACGGGAACGGGGTTGGAGCTCGAAGTCGAGCGAAGCGAGGCGCTAGGGATGCTCTACGGGGTCTTACGAACTCGTTGGACTCGCCGGGGTGACCAAATGGTCACCGGAGCTGCGTCGACGGCGAGCTCGGCGACGGCGGAGGTTCGGCCATGGTGGGGAGGAGGTTATGGTGAGGGAACGAGGGGGAGAAGAGGGGGAAACGGTGGCGTAGCTCACCGCGGTTGCAGTGGGCGTCGAAGCGGGCTCGGGGACGTGCCGGGGACGACGAATTCGACGGCGACGATGATCGGAGCCGAAGAGGGGAACGGCGACGTGGCGGCGATGCAGGGCTTCCGGGGACCCGTGGAGCGGTGGGGAGGAAGAGGGAGTAGTGGCGGAGCTTCTGAGCTAGTCGGGGGAGCAAGGGGTGGACGGAGATGGCTGCTGTGGCGAACGACGGCGACGGTGGTGTTCGGCCGTGAGAGAGAGAGAGAGCGAGGGAGAGGAAGGAAAGAGCCGGGGAGAGTGAGAGAGAGCAGGGGGGATCGGGACGGGCTGCGGGCGTTGTCCACGCGGCCAGGAGGTCGTCGGCAAGCAGGAGGTGGCCGCGCGAGCACGCAGCAGCTTCGGGGCGAGGGGAGGAAGACGACGGAGGGCTACAGTGCTGGGCTGGGTCGGTTGCTGGCTGGGCCGGCCAGCTGGCTGGGCCGCACAGGGAGGAGCCCAGGTAAGTTTTTCCCTTTTTCTTCTGTTTTCTGTTTTATTTAATATATCTGCAACTTTGTTGAATTAAATAAAATACCTAGGCAACTTCAAAAATCACCAAACTATTCCTGGCCCATAGTTGGATTATTTCCAACATGAAACATTTTAGTTTGGAGATATTTGAGCATTTAAATATTTTATATTATTTTAAATGCCCAAATTCAAATATTTATGATTTAATTCAAAAACCCTAGGATGGCCTAGGAAAATGTGCACCATTTTTGGCAGAGGTTCTGAACCAAGACAAAAATGATGGGCATTTTAGAAGGGCATTTCAGGTTCATTGAAAAATTATTTTAGTAACCCTAGTTGGTTTCAGAGGGGACTGGGGGTTCTGTCATCCCCATTTCAAGTTTCTGATGAATGAGTAAACATGATGCAACACTCTAATGCATGACTAGCTAGGGTGTGACAACTCACCCCCACTCAAAAGAATCTCGTCCCGAGATTTGGGTTCCTCCGGGAAGAAGGCGGGATACTCGAGTCGAAGACGATCCTCCCTTTCCCAAGTTGCTTCATCCTCAGAATGATGCGACCATTGAACCTTGAGAAACTTGATATTATGACGTCGCGTGGTACGTTCGGCTTGATCGAGGATACGAATGGGGTACTCTCGATATGTAAGATCATCCTGGAGACCAAGCGTTTCGTGGTCCACTTCACGGATAGGATCCGAGAAGCAACGCCTAAGTTGAGAAACGTGGAAGACATCGTGAACTCTGGAGAGGTGCGGAGGTAGTTCCAACTGGTAGGCAACTTCTCCTCGTTTGGCAAGAATGCGAAAAGGTCCAATGTAACGAGGAGCCAATTTGCCTTTGATACCGAAACGATGGGTTCCCTTCAGAGGGGTGACCCGAAGATAAGCCTTCTCGTCAACCTCGAAAGTCATAGCCCTACGTTTTCGGTCATATTGACTCTTTTGGCGAGATTGGGCTGTTTTCAACTTTTCACGAACAATACGAACTTGTTCTTCTGCTTCCTGAATCATATCCGGGCCAAAGAATTGTCTTTCCCCGGTCTCTGACCAGTTAAGGGGTGTTCGACATCGTCGTCCATAGAGAACTTCAAAAGGGGCTTTACCCAAGCTAGATTGATAGCTGTTGTTGTAAGCGAATTCGGCAAATGGAAGACACTTCTCCCAGTCCATTCCGAAGGAGATAACAGAGGCTCGGATCATGTCTTCTAGAATCTGATTGACGCGTTCCACTTGACCACTCGACTGAGGGTGGAAAGCGGTGCTAAAGGAGAGACGGGTTCCCATAGCATTTTGGAAACATTCCCAAAATCGAGAGGTGAAAAGACTTCCTCGATCCGAGTTAATTTCCAAAGGAACACCATGGAGAGACACTATTCGGGAGATGTACAGATCTGCCAGCTGACTAGCGGTTATACTCTCACGAACAGGTAAGAAATGGGCTACTTTGGAAAGACGATCGACCACGACGAAAATAGCATTATTCCCTCTCTTGGTCCTGGGAAAACCGGTAATAAAATCCATACTAATTTTATCCCATTTCCATTCAGGAATAGCTAAGGGTTGAAGGGTGCCAGCAGGCCGTTGATGCTCTGCTTTTACACGTCGACAGACGTCGCAATTTGCAATATACTGAGCAATTTCTCTCTTCATCCTAGTCCACCAGAACCTCTGGCGTAGGTCCTGATACATCTTAGTACTACCGGGATGAATGGTGAGAGGAGATTCATGAGCCTCCTTAAGGATCAGCTGCCGTAGATGCTGGTTCTTGGGAACCACTAGACGGTTCTCGAAGTACACAACACCATGATCATTTGTGGAGAAACAACTAGCACCTCCGCTAGCAATGTTCTCTTTGATTTTAGATATACCCTTATCTCGCTTTTGGGCAGCGATGATTTGATCCGTAAGAGTAGGTTTTGCTACCAAGGTGGAAAGAAAACCTTGAGGAACAATGTGAAGGTTAAGCTTCCGAAATTCCTCATGGAGAAGCGGTTGACTTTGTTGTAACATCAGGTTGTTACAATAAGATTTACGACTTAGCGCATCAGCCATGACGTTGGCTTTCCCTGGGGTGTAGGTTATTCCTAAGTCGAAGTCTGTGATCAATTCAACCCAACGTCTTTGCCTGAGATTCAGATCCGGTTGGGTGAAAATGTACTTCAGACTTTGGTGATCAGTGAATATTTCGCAACGATTACCGAGAAGGTAATGTCGCCAGGTCTTAAGTGCATAGACTACGGCTGCAAGCTCTAGATCATGAGTAGGATAATTCTCCTCATGTGGGTGCAATTGCCGTGAAGCGTAAGCAATTACGTGTCGATCTTGCATGAGTATGCAACCTAGTCCTTGTCGTGAGGCGTCGCAGTAGATAACAAAGTCCTTGGAGAAGTCTGGCGGTACCAGCACGGGAGCAGAGGTTAGGCGTCTTTTCAGTTCCTGAAAGCTGTGCTCACATTGTGGAGTCCATTCGAACTTCTTATCCTTCTTGAGGAGTTCGGTTAGAGGTTTAGCAACTTTGGAGAAGTTCTCGACAAAGCGACGACAATAGCTCGCTAGGCCTAGAAAACTCCGAACTTGCTTGACCGATTCAGGTGGAGTCCAATTAAGGACGGCTTGAACTCGCTCAGGGTTAACAGCAATACCTTTACCAGATATTACATGACCCAGATAGGTCACTTCTGGCAACCAGAATTCACATTTAGAAAATTTGGCATAAAGGCGATGCTCTCGAAGTTTCTTCAACACTAGCCTTAGATGTTCGGCATGTTCTTCCTCGTTCTTGGAGTAGATGAGTATATCATCGAGATAAACTACGACGAACTTATCCAAATACTCCATGAAGATTGAGTTCATTAACCGAGAAAAGGTGGCTGGAGCGTTGGTTAAACCGAAGGACATGACGGTGTACTCGTATTGGCCATAGCGAGTAACAAAGGCCGTTTTAGGAATGTCCCCGTTTCTGATTTTGATTTGATGGTAGCCCAACCTCAAATCCATCTTGGAGAAGACTGAGGATCCAGCGAGCTGATCATACAGATCGTTGATCCTGGGAAGTGGATATTTGTTCTTGATTGTGACCAAATTGACAGGTCGGTAATCTACAACCATCCGGTCCGTACCATCCTTCTTCTTGACGAATAGGACGGGGCAAGCCCACGGAGATGAACTAGGTCGGATGAAACCCTTTTTCAAGGACTCATCGAGTTGTTTCTTAAGCTCGGCTAGTTCTAGGGGTGCCATCTTATAGGGTCTTCTAGCAATCGGAACGGTTCCTGGAATGAGGTCTATTACGAACTCAACATCCCTGTCAGGTGGAACACCTGGCAATTCCTCTGGAAAGACATCCGGAAAGTTACGGACTACCGGAACGTCCTCAAGGTCTGGCAAAGGGCTGGCGTTAAGAGAATATAATTGTCGCTTGGCTATTCGGGTCAAGACATTAACTATCTTCCCCGAAGGATGGGTGAGTTGAACAGTCCTAGAGAAGCAATCAATTTTGGCTTGATGAGCTGACATCCAGTCCATACCCAAAATGATATTAATATCCGAAGATTTAAGGGCTATCAAAGATGCAAGGAAAACAAGTCTGTCGACTTGGATCTCATTTCCATAACTTACCCTAGAGGTCTGCCATCTAGACCCAGGGGTAGAGATTTCCATAGTGGATGGCAAGTCACAGAATGCAACGTTATGCAAACGAGCATAATTTTCAGATATAAAAGAATGAGAGGCTCCTGTATCGAAAAGAACAGATGCCGGGTGGCAGTTAACAAGAAGCGTACCGAGAACGACGTTGGGGTCCTCTTGAGCTTCTTCGGCAGAGATACAGTTGACATGGCCACGTGAAGCGGTGACCGGTTTAGCATGAAACACCTTCCCTGTCGGCTTGCCACGGCCAACAGCTTTAGCAGATTGATTGGGGTTGGTCTGGGGACACTCACGCATATAGTGACCAGATTCCCCACACTTGAAACAAGTCACGGAACTGGTACGTGGAGGAGCATTATTGGTTGGACCCCATAGGGCTTGGCCGGTGCAGACTGTTGAACAGGGCGAGGCGCCTGGAAAGATGGCCTCGGTGTGAATCTGGGGGGCAGAGCGGTGTTGGGCACCCACACGCGGCGCTTCTGAGGACCAGCACCGGATGAGGAACCCATGTCACGTCCATGCTTGCGTGTTGCGTCATAGTCAGTCTGACCAGTTTCAGCACTGATGGCTTTGTTGACAAGTTTCGAAAAAGATGTGCACTCATGCAGACGGAGGTCGCGGCGAAGCTCAGGACTAAGGCCCTTACGGAACCTTGCTTGCTTCTTGGCGTCAGTAGAAACTTCCTCAGTTGCATATCGTGCGAGATTACCAAACTCCCTGCTATAGACATCCACAGAAAGTCGGCCTTGGGTGAAATTGCAGAATTCCTCACGTTTACGGTCCATGAGACCCTCCGGAATGTGATGTTCACGGAAAGCCTCGCTGAACTCAGCCCAAGTAGTGACATGGCCCGCTGGGCGCATAGCTCCATAATTCTCCCACCATAGACTGGCGGGGCCTTCAAGATGATATGCAGCAAAGGTGACCTTGTCAGCCTCCGCTACCAGCACGGAACGCAGCTTGTGAGAGATACTGCGAAGCCAGTCATCAGCGTCGAGAGGCTCGACGGAGTGGTGGAACGTGGGTGGATGCAGTTTGATAAAATCACTCAGTGACACCACGTTAGCCCTCTGATGGTGTGCTGTGTTCTGTTCAATACGCTCCAACAAATGGTTTGTCTCCCGCTTGTTTCTCTCAGCTTCCATCATAACCTCGGCTAGTGAAGGAGGATGAGGCAGATTTGCATCCCTGGCCTCACTGCCTTCGGCCTGCTCTTGGGAAGCAGGGTTAGCGCGCGTGTTGACCATCCTAGGTAAACAAGACAATGATTTAGTCAGAATGATAAAATTCCGACATAGGATACATAATGTAAGGAATAACTCGGAATGCGAGATGATCATCCGTATGACATGGTAGATACAGAAACTGCTTCTTTTATTCCATCGTCATACACACCATACAAGGTTTAGTACAAGACCAAACAAAGTACTATTATGGTGAGAAAAAGGATTACATCTCATCGGAGGCATTCCAAGCTCCTATACATTATTTTTCTACACCTCCGGAAAGAGTACAACTAGGTCATATCCCACGAGTCACGCAGGACGATAGACGACACGGCTAGTGCGAACTAGTGATACTACCACTACTCAGACCGATCCGTAGTAGTCCTTGTAGAAGTCACCTCCATAGCCTGGAAGCTCAACATGATCATCCGGAAACAGACGGTCTCGCAGAGCTTGTGGACCATAGGGGCTAGGATGAGGCCTTGGACCAACAGACGGTGGCCTGCGGGGACCGCGAGGTGGGGTGATGCCTCCTACATCACGCCAAACCATCACGTCTGGCAGAGCAGATCTCACAGGATAGAGATCGCGCATATCTGAGAATCCAGCTTGTACCGCCGGTGCGAACCGAGTCAAAGTGGCCCAGTGGTCAGCACGGGTATTGAAAAGCTCTAACCTTAAGGCCCGATTTTCACGGTCCTTATCCTCGAGCATCTCAGCAGTGGTGCGAGTCCGTGAATCCTCCTGAGTGGAGTCAGCATAAATAGCCTGGAGATATCCTTGTGCTCCCGGAAGTGATCCTGGCATATACCGGAAATCAGAGTCCCGAAATAAACCAGATCTGACTCGCATAATGGTCATCATAGAGTAGGCGGCGTCCTGCACAGCCATCTCAATAGTAACCCCGAGTCCATAGGAACAGTGAAGAGGCTCGGTAGATCCAGGATAAGATGGAAATATCCTGACAGTGCAGAGATACTGGCTTTGATTGAAGTCCCGGAATTGCTCTTTGACCGTGTACTCAGGATACCAGCGGTATCCAGCCTCAGTCATTACCCTGACCAACTTGGCAGTATGGCCGGGTACATCTAGGCATCGAGTCAGGCGAACCACTTGATTAAGGTCGCGAGTGGCCATCTGAAAGCATAATCATAATGCAAAGGCATTAGAATTTCTAGCAAAATTTCGGCAGCATAACAGCTGTAAATGCTCAAAAAGGATTTTGAGACATTTGACAAAGGATTTCGTACACACTCAACATCATCATATCAAAGTTCTGAAACCATTCTGGCAACATAATGTGGTAGTAGAACTGAACTAGGCTTGTATCCATCAAACTTATAAGGTACTACTGATTAGTAACACGTGATCCTGATAGAGAGAATAGATCCTAATTCCTTAACCCCCGGTGGAAGAATGGACTGACTCAGATCAGAAAGTCATAAGGTATAAGGAGTAAAAAGAGCCTTACGTTCCAACCCACAAACAATTCCCCTACATATAACTAAAGAATTTCTAGACTCAACATCGACCAGTTGGCTTGGAGAACCTACAGGCAGTCCGGCTCTGATGCCAACGCTGTCAGGACCCCGACTCGATGTCACATCGATCTAGCTGGTAACACCTCATATCACTTTGCGGCCTCACGCACGGTATCCCCACGGGTGTCGTCTTACCTTTTCCCGGGACCGTTTGCGCCTTTTGGCTCACGTATATGATAGTGTCGCTAGCATCCATATGATAAAGAGCCCGGGCTGACATGACTAGTCGTAAACCCAAAGTGGCACAGACTTACAGGGACAGGCATGCATGACCCAGCTTCGAACGTGTCGGTCATCAGCAAGTGGGTCCGGGCTGTAGCACTGGGCTAGCAGGACTCCGGTAAACCGGGCTGTAGCGGGCTAACAGGACTCCGGTACTCAAAGCGTGACATTTCCCCGAAGGGACAGACACAGGAACGAAGAAGGACACATGCCGGCCAGCCTAAGTGTTCCAGAGCAGTAGCAAGCTACCATGGCTCAGCGGTAACACTAGGAGACATTTCCCGGTAAGAGAGGCTACTAAAGATAAACAACTAGATAGTCAGATCCCACACATACCAAGCATTTCAATCATACACACAATATGCTCGATATGTGCAAATACAACGAAGCATCACAACATGACTCTATGACACAAGTACTTTAGTTAAGGCTCAGGGAGCCATACATGTCATACACACAGGTACGGGTCTCACGACCCAACATACAAATCATACAGTCATACAAGCCAACAGCGGAAGTACTTTGTCTGGGTACAGACAACTAGTAAATAAAAGAGGCTTGGAAGCCTAACTATACTACGTGGTCCATCACAAGCTCAGGGTCACCACCTGGGTCTTTAGCCTACTCGTTGATGTCAACGTCTACATAGAACCCATCAGAAGGGGTTGCAGCGTCTTCTGTAAAATGTAGATTATGGCAACATGAGTACAAAGGTACTCAGCAAGACTTACATCAGATCCTACATACATGCATAGTATCAAGAAGGGTTGGTGGAGTTATTGCAGCAAGCCAGCTTTGACTCATGGCTAGACTATCCTACGATACTCCAACTTGAAATGTTTTGCGCACACGAGTCCACTACTCACCACTTCAATACACTACCGAGGATCCACCTCCGTCTTCCTACGGAAGAGCCATCCTCGGCACTCACACTTATCTTGAGGCTTTTAGTAGTTTCCATTTACTTGTCTATGAACTGTATAGGCAACCAAGTAGTCCTTTACCGCGGACGCGGCTATTCGAATAGATCATGATAACCCTGCAGGGGTGTACTTCTTCATACATGTTTCCACCACTTAGCGTCTGCACACGACATGTGCTCGGCAGACTTCAAGCGAAAGCCGACGTGGGTGTAGACCACGACCTACCTAAACACTTAAGCCTCTAGTCCAGGTTTATCGCCTATTCAGGTTCCATCCACAGGGAGTCCAGCCGAGGTTTCCCATACGGCCCCGAACGATGTGAACAGGGTTCCCGAGATACCTAACGGGTATTCGGTACACCCGGCCACGTACCTACCGCATCACAGCCCACCCCTACGGTCAGCGCTGTCCATGGCCTCCAGTAGGCTACAAACACCAGAAACTACTTGCAACTCCTGGACGGAGAGCTAGGGTGAATAAGAAGTCGAGCGGGGTCATATTTCAGGGCCCAATGCATGGTAGTAGCTGTATCTTAAATCACACATACAGATCTCAGTGCTTAAGGTCGGCTTCAATGAAACAACCCACCATGTACTCCTACATGGCCTCTCATCGATACCTTTACCAAATCGTGTTCACCACACCACTCTCATTACCGACATAATCATTTCACTCTAGCCCATCACCCAGATGAACCAGACCTGACACGACTCTAAGCATAGCAGGCATAGCAAGGTAGGAACAACACATACACATGGCTCAATCAACTCCTACACATGCTAGTGGGTTTCATCTAGTTACTGTGGCAATGACAGGTCATGCAGAGGAAATGGGTTCAACTACCATAGCACACAGCAGTTTGAATCGCGTTGTCTTAATGCAGTAAAAGAGAGCAGGAGCGAGAACATGGGATTGTATCGATATGATCAAATGGTTGGTTGCTTGCCTGATGGTTCGATGCTCGGATATGATTCTTCGTTAGGGTAATCACGGTACTCCTCGGAGACAGAACCTGTCGCAAAGGACATCGATACACAAGCATCACCAAACAATGTGCAACAATATGATGCATGCATGAAACATGGCAATATGAGTGTGTTGGGCTAATGCAACTAAAACCAGAGGGGTTTGAACAAATTTGAATCAAGGATTCAAATTTCAAACTCAAACAAGGCCTCTTTAAGTGCTTTTCCTTATTCTGCTTAAAACATCAATTTAACTTGTTTGATCATGCATGAAAATAGTACAGATGGATAGATTGGATTTTTCTGATCATTTTTCATATATAATTTGTCCAATTTGGAGTTACAGAATAAAAGTTATGAATTTTTGAAGTTTAATTAATATTCTGGAATTTCCTGATTTAATTTAAATCCAGAAAATCAATTACTGCGTCAGCCTGACGTCAGTGTGACGTCAGCAGGTCAACGGAACAGGTCTGGGTCAAACCTGACAGTGGGTCCCGCATGTCAGGGTGATTAATTTAATTAAAAGTTAATTAAAACTAATCCTGTTTGATTAACAGGGCTGGGCCCCACCTGTCATTGACTCAGGGGAGTCAACTAGGGCCCACCCATGGTCAAAGTCAAAGTCGGCTGCCGGCGTTTAGTCGCCGGCGAGCCCGACGCGGCGGCGGAAGTAGTTTTGGTCATTTCGGCCACCAAACGGACCGTGGAGACCACCGGAGTGGGGCTGAGGACAACCCGCAGCTCTTGGCGGAGTCCGTTGGGGTCGGGGTGGCCGGAGTCGACGGCGGCGAGCTCGGCTGCGGCCGCCGGGGTTCGGTCGTGCACGGGAACGGGGTTGGAGCTCGAAGTCGAGCGAAGCGAGGCGCTAGGGATGCTCTACGGGGTCTTGCGAACTCGTTGGACTCGCCGGGGTGACCAAATGGTCACCGGAGCTGCATCGACGGCGAGCTCGGCGACGGCGGAGGTTCGGCCGTGGTGGGGAGGAGGTTATGGTGAGGGAACGAGGGGGAGAAGAGGGGGAAACGGTGGCGTAGCTCACCGCGGTTGCAGTGGGCGTCGAAGCGGGCTCGGGGACGTGCCGGGGACGATGAATTCGACGGCGACGATGATCGGAGCCGAAGAGGGGAACGGCGACGTGGCGGCGATGCAGGGCTTCCGGGGACCCGTGGAGCGGTGGGGAGGAAGAGGGAGTAGTGGCGGAGCTTCTGAGCTAGTCGGGGGAGCAAGGGGTGGACGGAGATGGCTGCTGTGGCGAACGGCGGCGACGGTGGTGTTCGGCCGTGAGACAGAGAGAGCGAGGGAGAGGAAGGAAAGAGCCGGGGAGAGTGAGAGAGAGCAGGGGGGATCGGGACGGGCTGCGGGCGTCGTCCACGCAGCCAGGAGGTCGTCGGCAAGCAGGAGGTGGCCGCGCGGCCGTGCGCGCGCGAGCACGCAGCAGCTTCGGGGCGAGGGGAGGAAGACGACGGAGGGCTACAGTGCTGGGCTGGGTCGGTTGCTGGCTGGGCCGGCCAGCTGGCTGGGCCACACAGGGAGGAGCCCAGGTAAGTTTTTCCCTTTTTCTTCTGTTTTCTGTTTTATTTAATATATCTGCAACTTTGTTGAATTAAATAAAATACCTAGGCAACTTCAAAAATCACCAAACTATTCCTGGCCCATAGTTGGACTATTTCCAACATGAAACATTTTAGTTTGGAGATATTTGAGCATTTAAATATTTTATATTATTTTAAATGCCCAAATTCAAATATTTATGATTTAATTCAAAAACCCTAGGATGGCCTAGGAAAATGTGCACCATTTTTGGCAGAGGTTCTGAACCAAGACAAAAATGATGGGCATTTTAGAAGGGCATTTCAGGTTCATTGAAAAATTATTTTAGTAACCCTAGTTGGTTTCAGAGGGGACTGGGGGTTCTGTCATCCCCATTTCAAGTTTCTGATGAATGAGTAAACATGATGCAACACTCTAATGCATGACTAGCTAGGGTGTGACAACAACGTTATTACACAGGTGCCCCTGGCGATTCACATCTGAAGAACACGTGGCCATCATGCAACATATCGGAGGTTGTTCCACGTTCCCACGCACGCCTGGATTGTCGGGTGGTCATTCCCACTTCTCCGAGTTTCAGGTGAAGGAATTAGCATTGAAAACAGACTTAATGTTTGTCTCTGTATCTTCTGCTGACAAGGATGGAGAGAAGATATTCGACAGTTTCAATAGAATGCATATGATTTTGAGAGATAGAGTTTGAGATAGAACGCATAGAGAGGTTAGGGTCCGATCACATTCACTTAGTTCAAAAGATTCAACAAGAAGACATAGCTATAAGTGAATGCTGTAGAGGACAGAACACTAGTATATATATATATATGATCAACATAATGAAGATAATCATGAAGACATGTTGAGATTGAAGCCAAATCAAATGTGAAGACACAGCAAATGTAACACCATGGGTAAAACACTTCAAACAGACGAATTTTGTGGTGGTGTTACCCACCGTATAGGAAGTATTAGACCCAGACACGGCGCACAATTGTCATGGCGCTCCAAAGTCAAATTCCACATTAATGTATTCACACTTAGAATGTATGTCTTCATTGATTGAAGATATACTTTACTTCGTGTGTTGCACATCTAAGTCATCAATATGCATAAGTGTTAGGATGTATGCCTGATCACAGGACATTTGAGGATTCCAAGATATTTAGCTCACACCGTAACTTGCAAAATCTCTTCTCATCCAAGGGCTTGGTGAAGATATCTGCCAATTGCTCTTCAGTGTTGACGTGTACGATATCAATATCTTCCTTCACAACATGATCTCTGAGAAAGTGATGACGAATTTCAATATGCTTTGTCTTCGAGTGCTGAACTGCGTTGTTGGCAATCTTGATGGCGCTTTCGTTGTCACAGTAGAGTGGCACTTGTTTCAGATGAGTGCCATAGTCTTTGAGGGTTTGCTTCATGCACAGAAGCTGAGCGCAGCAAGATCCAGCAGCAATGTATTCAGATTCAGCAGTGGAGAGAGATACACAGTTCTGCTTCTTTGAAGACCAACATACAAGTGATCGTCCCAGAAAATGACATGTGCCTGATGTGGACTTGCGATCCACCTTGTCACCAGCATAATCAGCATCCGAGAATCCAACCAGATCAAACTCTGAGCCCTTTGGATACCATAATCCTAGAGTTGGGGTGTAAGCTAAATATCAAAGAATTCGCTTCACAGCTAAGTGATGTGATTCCTTTGGTGCCGCTTGGAATCGAGCACACATACAAACATTAAGCATAATATCTGGCCTAGATGCACATAGATAAAGTAAAGAACCAATCATGGAGCGGTATACCTTTTGATCAAACTCTTTACCATTGTCGTCAGGACCCAGATGATGTTTGGGTGGCATTGGCGTCGTGAAGCCTTTGCAGTCTTGCATACCAAACTTCTTCAGGCAATCTTTGAGATACTTCTCTTGAGATATAAAGATGCCGTTGCGTTGCTGATGTATTTGAAGACCAAGGAAGAACTTCAGCTCACCCATCATGGACATCTGATATTGCTCTTGCATCATATATCCAAACTCTTCACTGTATTTTTGATTGGTGCAGCCAAAGATAATGCCATCCACATATATTTGGCACACAAACAGTTCACCATCATATGTCTTCGTGAAGAGAGTGGGGTCGAGGGAACCAGATTTGAAGTCTTTGCTCTTCAGGAAGTCTTTGAGTGTGTCATACCAAGCCCGAGGGGCTTGTTTGAGGCCATCAGTGCCTTGTTGAGCTTGTCTACCATGTTAGGATGTTTTGGATCTTCAAAGCCAGGTGGTTGTGCGACATACACTTCTTCTTCAATCTTGCCATTGAGAAAAGCGCTCTTCACATCCATTTGATACAGAAGTATGTTATGATGATTTGCATAGGCCAGCAGTATGCGTATGGCTTCAAGTATAGCCACAGGAGCAAATATTTCATCGAAGTCAATCCCTTCAACTTGAGTGTATCCTTGAGCAACGAGACGAGCTTTGTTTCTGACAACTTGACCATGCTCATCTTGCTTGTTGCGATATATCCATTTGGTGCCTATTATATTGTGCTTCCGAGGATCAGGACGCTTAACCAGTTCCCATACATTATTCAGCTCAAACTGTTGAAGCTCTTCTTGCATAGCTTGAATCCATTCAGGTTCCTTGAAGGCTTCTTCAACTTTCTTGGGTTCTGTTGTTGAGACGAATGCGAAGTGCCCACAAAAATTTGCTAGTTGTGTTGCCCTTGAACGAGTGAGTGAACCTGGTGCATTGATGCTATCGATTATTCTCTCAATCTGCACTTCATTTGCAACACGAGGATGTACAGGACGAAGATTTTGCTCTTGCTGATCATTATCATTGTTAGAGGGATTGTCTTTAGGCTGAGCATTGTCTTCAGGCTGATCAGGTGCGGAGATGATAAGTTCTTCTTCAGGTTGAGCTTCAGAAGGTGTGATTTCTCCAGTTCCCATAAGTTTGATTGATTCACTGGATGGAACTTCATCTAGCACATTTGGCAGTTGCTCTCTTTGTGAGCCGTTAGTTTCATCGAACCGCACATCCACTGTTTCAACCACTTTGTAATGAAAGAGATTGAAGACTCTGTAGGAGTGCGAATCCTTTCCATATACAAGCATAAAACCCTCATGTGCTTTTGGTGCAAATTTTGAAGTGTTATGTGGATCCTTGATCCAGCACTTGGCGCCAAATACTCTGAAGTAACTGACATTTGGCTTCTTGCCAGTAAGGAGTTCATAGGATGTCTTGTTCAGAAGCTTGTGAAGATAAACACGGTTGATGATATGGCATGCAGTGTCAATGGCTTCAGGCCAGAATTTTCTTGGAGTCTTGTATTCATCAAGCATCGTCCGAGCCATCTCAATAAGTGTTCTGTTCTTGCATTCGACGACACCATTCTGCTGTGGCGTGTACGGAGCTGAGAATTCATGTGTGATGCCCAAAGTATCAAGATATGTATCAAGGCCAGTGTTCTTGAATTCAGTGCCATTGTCACTTTTGATGTGCTTTATCTTGGCGCCATAGTTGTTCATTGCTCGATTGGCGAAGCGTCTGAAGACATCCTGCACTTCAGTCTTGTAAAGGATTATATGCACCCAAGTATATCTTGAATAATCATCAACAATGACAAAGCCATAGAGACAAGCAGTAGTAGTAAGAGTTGAGTAATGAGTGGGACCGAAAAGATCCATGTGCAGCAGTTCGAAGGGTTGAGTCGTTGTCATGATTGTCTTTGAGGGATGCTTGGCCCTTGTCAGCTTTCCTGCTTCACAGGCACCGCATAAGTGATCCTTCTTGAACTTGACGCCCTCGATGCCTATGACATGCTTTTTCCTTGCAAGGGTGTGGAGGTTCCTCATGCCAGCATGCCTTAGCCTTCGATGCCAGAGCCAACATTAAGAAGCTTTTGCTAGAAGACATACTGGAAGTTGTGGTCCTGCTGAGAAATCTACAACATACAAATCATCTTTTCGATACCCTTCAAACACTAGAGACTTGTCAGATTCCATTAGTACAAGGCAACGATATTTTCCAAACATCACAATCATGTTTAAATCACAAAGCATTGAGACAGACATTAAGTTGAAACCAAGGGATTCAACAAGCATGACTTTATCCATGTGTTGATCCTTTGAGATTGCAACTCTACCTAGACCCAATACCTTGCTTTCACCAGTGTCAGCAAATGTGATGTGACATTTGTCTGATGGACGTAAAGTTGAGTCCATGACAAGGCTTCGCTTGCCAGTCATGTGATTTGTACACCCACTATCGATAATCCATTCTAATGCAGCTGGTGTCGTACCCTACAGTGCAGTTAGGGGGATAGGCTTCACGAAGAGAATTGTGAAGCAAAAACATTTGACGAACCAGTGGATTATTAAAGCTTAGATCAAGATTAGGACTGATAGGGCAGGTTGCAAGCGATTCAGAAACAAAGTACATAGTAAGACCATTTGGGCATTTGATCTTGCGCCCTACAAGATGTTTAAGGTCCCCAGCAATAATGTCAGACGATTTTGGTTTTCGGCTGAAGACCTTTTCCTACAAAAGTGAGTTAAGCTTTCTTAGCCAACCACATCTTCAGGGCTGGCTTCGAAGCAATAAGTCTAAGTGTAGCATCTGAGAACTTTGGCTTTGGATCCCTAGCAAAAAGTCTTGCAAGTGGACAATAGTATTCATAGAGTAAGCAGAATAGTTCTTGGTCTTATGAACATGGCGGTTTGACGAACCGTGCTCATATTCATAGGCCTGAGTATGGCTTCCCTGCAAAACATTTGCGTTAGTGTGACTCAGGTGAGTCCTCTGTCTATACGAAGCCTTTGGACCGTATGAGGCCTGTGGTCTAGGGTTTGTCTTCTTCACCTGTGGTGTCATGATGACATTCACAGGAAGATTCTCCAAACACCTTTTCGGCACCCAGATCTTCTTCATAGGAGGTCCATTCCTGCAGTTAGTACCAATATACCTGGCAAACACTTCACCATTCTGATTCTTAAATAGTTTGTAGTTTGCATCAAAGGATTCATCAATAACAATGGGGTTAGCACAAGTGAAGCCAGATAGAGTGGATGGATCTGCTGAAGGTTCCTTTGCAGCAACCCATGTGGGTTTGGGGTACTGCCCAGGTTTCCAGTAAGAGCCATCAACATTCATTTTCTTTATGAACCCAACACCCTCTTTCCTAGGGTTTCGGTTCAGGATCTGCCTTTTGAGGACATCACATAGTGTCTGATGCCCTTTGAGACTTTTGTACATCCCTGTTTCAAGCGGTGTCTTCAACCTAGCATTCTCATCAGCAATAGCAGTGGTGTCCTCAGCAGAGGGGTTAGTTTCCACATCAACAGTTCAAGATATTGCAACAGTAGCAGCAGTAGAACATTCAGCAATAGGAGTAGCGTTATCACACTCAATGCATTTAAGACATGGTGGTTCAAATCCTTCCTGGGCTAAACTGATCTGTTCGGCGCGAAGTGACTCGTTTTCCTTTTGAAGATCTTCATGAGCCGCTCTCAATTTCTCGAGTTCTTCATGAGTTGTTGAGAGCGTTTCATGACGACTTTCAAGCTCCTCATACTTAATATGAAGATTTTTTATGTCTTCAATTAAGGACTGAGATCGAGTCATTTCAGGGTCCAACAGGTCATCGCTTTTGTCTAGCAGTTTTTGAATATGTTCCATAGCTTTCTGTTGTTTAGTGACAAGGGAAGCAAGTTTTGCATAGCTGGGTCCAAATTCATCACTAGATTCATCATCACTTGATTCAGATAGATAGCATTCAATTACCTTAGCATCATTTGCCATAAGGCATGATGCAAAAGATGATGATTCTGGTTCGAAAGTCATCGCTTTGAGTGACTCCTTAAAGTCCTCGAACCGAGGATCATGACGAGTTCGACGACCCTCATAGACCTCCGAGAGACGGTCGCAGATGAGCTTTGCATGATCGAGATGCATGACATTCCTAAATAGATTTTGAGATAGATAGGAGCAGATGACGTCCTTCGTCGTGAGGTTGAGAAGAGTGTACTTGTGAATGTCATCAGCTTCCGCCATTTTGCACATATCGGTTAGGCCAATCTCAGTGACGGTCCACAACTCGCTGTTCGTTGCCATGAGGCGCTTCTTCATCATGGCCTTCCACTTGGGATACTCGTGACCATCAAAGATGGGGCATGACATAGTCTTCATACCTGTGGTCCACATAACTGAAACTCCAGGCGGTTAAACCAAAATCACACAGAATAAGGGAGTACCTCGCTCTGATACCAGTTGAAAGTGTGTTATATCGACTAGAGCGGGGGGGGGGGTGAATAGGCAATTTTTATGAAAGTCTTCAAAACATGGAAGTTTCGAAGACAAATGATAGAATTGAACCTATTTCCATGCAGCGGAAGATAGGCTACACTAGACAGACAATAGTCAAGCATTCAATGAAGTGAAACCACACTGACTAATAGTAGCTAGGCAGTAAGGATCAGGTACACAGTGAAGACAAATAGATAAAGCAAATAGGCACTGACTTTACAAGAGCCAACCGTAAATAAAAAGATGAGAAGGATAGAACCAGTGTGCGTGACGAAGACAAAGGTTTGGTAGACCAGTTCCAACTGCTGTGACAGTTGTACGTCTGGTTAGGGCGGATAGGTATTTAAACCTGAGGACACCCAGTCCCGGACACTTAGTCATGAGCACACAGCTCAGAACACTTAGTCCTCTCCGTATTCCCCTTGAGCTAAGGTCACACAGACCCTGCCCAATCACTCTGGTAAATCTTCAAGGTAAACTTCCAAACCTTCATAGACTTTGTTCACTGGCGATCCACAATGACTCTTGGATGCTCAGAATGCGACGCCTAACCGGTTGGAGGATTCACACTCCTCAAGTGTAATAAGTCTTTAGATCACACAGACAAGAAGACTTAAGTGATGCCTAACACTCTTTGGCTCTGGGTGGTTAGGGCTTTATCCTCTCAAGGAATTCTCTCTCAAAGGCTTCGAGGTGGGTTGCTCTCAAACGACAAAAGCCGTACTTTAACTCTGAGCAGCCCATCGTTTAAGGTTGTAGGGGGTGGGCTATTTATAGCCACTAGGCAACCCGACCTGATTTGTCCGAAATGACCCTGGGTCACTAAGGAACTGACACATGTTCCAACGGTCAGATTTCAAACACACATGGCAACTTTACTTGGGCTACAAGCAAAGCTGACTTGTCCAATTCTGAACAAGATTCGCTCTCATAGTCTTCACTCGAAGACATAGGATTTTGGTTAAGCATCACTATAGTCATTCTGACTGGTTTTCTTGGACCCCACTTAACAGTACAGTGGTTCCTATGACTCAACAAAGAAGAAAAAGAACTACGAAAGATCTAAGTCTTCGCGCTCCATAGTCTTCATGCGATGTCTTCTCTTGTCATAGTCTTCAAGGTGAATGTCTTCACTTACCACCTTTGACTTCAATGTCTTCATACATTTTTAGGGGTCATCTCTGGTAGGAAAACTGAATCAATGGGGGACTTCTACCTGTGTTATCCTGCAATTCTCACAAACACATTAGTCCCGCAACTAGGTTTGTCGTCAACACTCCAAAACCAACTAGGGGTGGCACTAGATGCACTTACACTCACAGTAACAACATATCAAAGAACCATGGTACTTCAGATACCAAGGACGGTAGTAGCAGGTCACGTCGCAACAAACATAAGCGCCGCATTAACAGTGACAATACCGAGGATACGGCGGTCAATGCCGGATTCAAAGGCTCTAAACCCGGTCAGCGGAAAAAGCCATTCAAAAGAAGCACTCCGGGCCCGTCCAATTTGGACCATATACTCGATCGCTCGTGTCAAATACACGGCACCCCCGACAAGCCAGCCAACCACACCAATAGGGATTGTTGGGTGTTCAAGCAGGCCGGCAAGTTAATAGCCGAAAACTAAGATAAGGGGCCACATAGCGATGACGAGGAGGAGCCCCGGCAGTCGAATACCGGAGGAAATAAGAGGTTCCCCCCACAAGTGCGGACGCTGAACATGATATACGCAACCCACATCCCTAAGAGGGAGCGGAAGCGTGCGCTCAGGGACGTATATGCGTTGGAGCCAGTCGCCCCAAAGTTCAACCAGTGGTCCTCCTATCCGATCACCTTCGATTGCAGGGACCACCCCACTAGTATCCGTCATGACGGATTTGTCGCACTGGTCTTAGACCCAATTATTGATGGATTTAACCTCACTCGAGTCCTTATGGATGGCAGCAGCAGCCTGAACCTGCTTTACCAAGACATGGTGCGCAAAATGGATATAGACCCCTCAAGGATCAAACCCACAAAAACGACCTTTAAAGGCGTCATACCAGGTGTAGAGGCCCATTGCACAGGCTCAGTCACACTGGAAGTGGTCTTCAGATCCCCAGATAACTTCCGAAGCGAAGAGTTAATCTTCGATATAGTCCCGTTCCGCAGTGGTTATCATGCACTGCTCGGGCGAACCGCATTTGCGAGATTCAATGCGGTACCGCATTATGCATACCTCAAGCTCAAGATGCCAGGACCTCGGGGGTCATTACAGTTAATGGAAACACATAGCTCTCTCTCCGAACGAAGGAGCACACTGTGGCCCTCGCAGCGGAAGCGCAAAGCAGCCTCTTAAAGCAATCCACTAGTTCGGCGTTTAAGGACTCGAACACCTTCAAGCGCGCCTAGAGTAATCGGCAACAGGACCGCCTGGCACGTTCCGAGCTCGCATAGCAATGCGGCCCCCACCCCGGCCCAAGCCAAACGGCAAAACTCGTGCCACGCGTACATAATTACGCATTAAAAATACCATGGGCATAGGTAGGGAGGGGGCACGACTATGGCACGTCCCAAGATGCGGCTTAAACCGCACTAGGGGCTTCCCGCTTAATTATTTTTCTCTCTTTCAGGACATTAATCTCTGGAAACCCTGTCCGGCAGCATGATTGCCGAACACATGATGCAGCAACCAAGGAGGCAGAAAGCTACATCACACCACGGAACTCCCAGGTGGATTACGATAACGAGTGAAATACTTGCTTTAATACTATTCCTCAGCTTGCCCTTAGAGGGGACATAGTCCTACTTTTTGCTAATTGCACTGCATGTATCATTCTGCTTTAACACACCTTTTTGAATAAACAATGCATAGCATTAAGACTATTATTGCATTATTCTTTTATATATATATGTCTTCATTAATTACACCTTGCAACCATACACTTTGGTACGGCCAATACACCAGGGGCTTAAGTACCCCACAATATGGTGTGAGAAGTCCGAACACTTTCACAAGTGCGGCACCCCGAACTTATAGCATTATATGCATCAGCTCCGAATCATGTCTTTGGTCAATACTTGGGTTTGACCGGCTCCCATGTTTTGGTACCTTACGTTCCGCTATATCGGCTAAGGTAGCACTGGGAGAACTACTGCGATTGTGCCCCGGTTCAGCTGGGCTAAGCACCTCAGTAGAGAAAGCTAAAACTGACTGTCATGATAAGGCGAGAGACTGGTCGCTGTTCGAGAGGTTTCCGAGTCCCTAAAGACTTATGCCGCTTAGAGCGAGGAGTCGGTCCTGTCCGGCTTAAGGCATGTACCGCACCCCGAATTCGGCCTTCCGAATACTAGGGGCTTCGCCAAAATTTAAAATTATAGAATTCTATGGCTAAGTGAGAGTGATAACGCATTATAGTCCGATTGCCTTGTTCGTTGTGCTGAGCACCTCCCTCGAAGGACCCAACAATGGGAACAAGAGTGCTCAGGTTTATCCCGAACACCCCAGCACTCGTGGCATGGGGGCGGAAGCCGATGACTAGCCATCTCTCAGATTTGATAAACAGCCAAACAGAAGGTAATATTTTAAATTCAAACAAGCGTTGCATAGCGCATATGAACAAGTTTTCATGAATATAGGATTACACGAGCGAGTTCACTCAAATATTATATCTTTTGTACACTCGTCCGCTACGAGACTGACACCCTTCAGGACACCCTCATAGTACATCTCGGTGTGGCGATGCTCCTTGCCCTCCGGCGGCCCTTCCTTGATCAGCTTCATGGCGTCCAGCTTGGCCCATTGTACTTTCACACGGGCGAAAGCTCGACGTGCTTCTTCGATGCAAACGGACCGCTTGATAACTTCCAGCCGTGGGCACGCATCCACAAGCCGCCTCACCAAGCCGAAGTAGCTGTTGGGAAGGGCGTCGCCAGGCCACATCCGGACTATCAAGCCCTTGATGGCCTGTTCGGCCGCCTTGTGTAGCTCGACCAGCTGCTTTAGCTGGTCGCTCATAGGTACTGGGTGTTCGATACCAGTATACTGGGCCCAGAACAACTTCTCCGTCGAGCTTCCCTCCTCAGCCCAGTAAAATTTTGCGCCATTCGACATGCCGCGGGGCAAATCTGTGAATGCTCCTGGAGAGCTCCGGATTCGGGTAAGTAACAAGTAATTTACTTTCACATGCTTACTTTGCATATAGAATGCCTTACCCGCCGCTATCTTCTTCAGTGCATCAATCTCCTGGAGGGCCTTTTGGGCTTTGGCCTTGGCACTCCTTGCACTCTCAAGGGCTGTGGCAAGCTTGGACTCTCGCGTCTTCAAGTCAAGCTCCAGCACCTCGTGCTTCGTCACGAGAGCGTGGAGCTCTTGCTGCACCTTGCCCACCCGTGCCTCATGCCTCTCCCGCTCGGTGCGATCCTTGGCCTCTTTGTTTTCGTCCGCGGATAGCGCTTTCTTTAGGGTCGCCACCTCGGTCGTGGCCCCTGGCAATTTTCGATAATCCTGTCATTTTGCAATCGCTTTCCTTTTATATAGATCCATAGACTAGGTACTACTTACCTTTGTTCTCCTCGAGCTGCCTCTTGGCAAGGCCGAGCTCTTCCTTGAACCCTTTAAGGTCCTGCTTCTGTGCGGCGACCTCCGCAGTCAGTGCGGCAGAGACCAGCAGCGAAGCCTGCATACACATATAGACATACGTATGTTAGACTCCTGCGATATTGTTTGATCCTCTGTTCGGCTTTTCTTTGTGAACACCGAACAGAGCATCAGGGACTACTGTCTATGTGGTAATATTTCTCCTATATTTCAAAAACTTACCTCAAAGCCTATTAGAAGGCTAGCACAGGCTTCAGTCAGTCCGCTCTTGGCGTACTGAACCTTCTGGACCACCGCACTCATAATAGTGCGGTGCTCTTCGTCAATGGAAGCGCTGCGAAGCGCTCCCGGCAGATTGTCCGGTGCCTCGGGATGGCAGAGGACACCGGCACAGGCGTCTTGCCCCTCTTGGAAGGAGGCCTCCTGCCCAAGTCCAGAACCACTGGAGGTTCCGGCGCGGTGTTTGGCTGAGGGTCGAACTCGGAGCCCTCGGGGGCTTTGCTCCCCCTGCTCCCGGAGTCCAAAAGGTCGCTTTGGGGCGCCTCCGGGACTGTCTCCCCTCGACCCAGTGCCTCTTGAGACAACACCTCAGTGTTGTCTGTAGGGCAAGGGGAGGTGGCGGTCGGAAGTGGATCGCTATCCATATCCGACGAGCCCAGGGAGCCGTCCGACGAGGATACATCGATACGGGTTCGGGGCGGTCTGCACAATAATAATTCGGTGTTAGGAGAAGCAATGCGACAAAGGAATGCTATGAGTTACTCTGGTATCCGAATACTTACGACTTCGCTAGGGGCTTGGCCCTGAGCAGCAACTCGTCTTCGCCTTCGGCGACGATGGTGGAGTGATCCGGAAGGAGAGTCCTTCCCTTCTTGGACCCTTCGGCCCCCCCAGGAGGGGCGGCCTTCCTTTTCTTGTCTCCCCCGACTGGAGGGGGAACATCTTCATCTTCCTCCTCGTCTTCGGGGGAGGAGTGCGTCGCGGAGTTATCGGAAGATGAGTCCGATAACACCTGGCGCCGAGAGCTCTTTCGGGTTCCCTTGGACTTCTTGGTCTTCTCCGGCACCTTGTAAGGAGCCGGAGTCAGCATCTCCGTTAGTAGAGCGTCCGTAGTTTCTTCGGACAGAGGGGTCGGACAGTTAATCTTCCCCGACGTCTCCACCCAGTCCTGTCAAAGGAATGGAGATCATACCCCCCACATGGTTAAGCTAGGGGAAATATATATCCTACCCGATGTATGGAACTCACCGAATGCGCTCGGCGCTTCACGCTTAACCCGCGGTCCTCAGTGAGAGAGGGAGGGACCTCTGCGCCCTTGACCAGCACCTTCCAGACGTCCTTGTGCGTCGTGTCGAAGAGCTCGCTCAGAATCTGGTGTGGGCCGGGTCGAACTCCCACAAGTTGAAGTCCCGTTGTTGGCACAGGAGGATCTGGCGGACGAGCATGACCTAGACTATGTTGACAAGCTTGAGCTTCTTGCTTGCCATGTTCAGGATACATTTCTAGAGTCCGTCCAGCTCCACCGATGAACCCCATGACAAGCCGTTCTCTTTCGAGGAAGTGAGCCGTGTGGGGAATCCAGATCGAAACTTGGGGGCAGCCACCCATTTGGTTTCGCGCGGCTCGGTGATGTAGAACCACGCCGATTGCCACCCCTTTATGGTCTCCTAGGAGGAGCCTTCAAGCCATATAACGTTGGGCATCTTGCCCACCATGGCTCCGCCGCATTCTGCTTGTTTGCCGCCCACCACCTTCGGCTTGATATTGAAGGTCTTTAAACACAGGCCTAAGTGGAGCTGGATGCGGAGGAAAGCCTCACACACGACGATGAACGCCGAAATGTTGAGGACGAAGTTCGGGGCCAGATCATGAAAGTCCAGCCCGTAGTAGAACATGAGACCACGGACGAATGGATGGAGGGGAAACCCAAGTCCGCGGAGGAAGTGGTGGAGGAAAACTACCCTCTCATGAGGTTTAGGGGTAGGAACGATCTGCCCCGCAGCAGGCAGCCGATGCGCTATATTTGCGGCCAAGTATCCAGCTCCACACAGCTTCTTGATGTGTCCCTCCATAATGGAGGAAGCCATCCATTTGCCTCCTGCTCCGGATATGATTGGAGAAGGTTGAGGGGAAGGATGTGGGCTTGGGCGTTGGAGCTCGAGTGCGCAAGAGTGGATGAGAAGGAGGAAGAAGCCGTGGGTAGAAAAAAGGTTAAACCTTGTCCCTTTATAAGGGCTGCCGAAACTATGCGCCCCCACTAGCTTGGTAAAACTCGCTTATCCCCCAAGATCCGTAATCGATGTCGCGGTTGGGTTACCCACGCCCGTATTGATGAGAATCCCGTAATAAGGGGAACACGATCTCTGCTTTCACAAGACGTGTCAAGAAACTGCCTCGCGTTGTGTGCGGCGCTAGTTAAAGGAAACGGTTCGAATAATTGCTGGGCCATGGCATAATGTCATGTTGCCAAAACGTGTCAACAGATTAGATTTGTGGAAATATTATTCTCTCTACGGTGGTATGTGGAAATTATTTTGCAGGGCCAGACACTATCCTTGTATTCAAATTCTTCCGTGATGTATTCGGAGGAGGAACCCGCCTTGCAATGCCGAAGACAACACTGCGCGCCGGACTCATCGTCATTGAAGCCTGGTTCAGGGGCTACTGTGGGAGTCCTGGATTAGGGGGTCTCCGGACAGCCGTACTATATCCTTTGGCCGGACTATTGGACTATGAAGATACTAAATTGAAGACTTCGTCTCGTGTCCGGATGGGACTCTACTTGGTGTGGAAGGCAAGCTAGGCAATACGGATATGGATATTTCCTTCTTTGTAACCGACCTTGTGTAACCCTAACCCTCTCCGGTGTCTATATAAACCAGAGGGTTTTGTCCGTAGGAAAACATACAATCATACCATAGGCTAGCTTCTATGGTTTAGCCTCTCTTGTAATACTCATATCATCAAGAATAAATCAAGCAGGACGTAGGGTTTTACCTCCATCAAGAGGGCCCGAACCTGGGTAAAACATCGTGTCCCCTGCCTCTTGTTACCATCCGCCTTAGAGGCATAGTTCGGGACCCCCTACCCGAGATCCGCCGGTTTTGACACCGACAATGATCATGATTGGGGTGATAATGCTTCTTATGATCATGAAAATTTATTTAAGCCTTGTGATGAATATGTTATTGACAATAATGTTTCAAATAATATTGAAAGTGGGTTTGGAAGAGTGTCAACTTTAGGTAAAAATAATCCCACATATTTGGAGAGTGTTCAATCTTATGAATTTTTTGATAAAAATGGGTTTGGAGAGGTCATGACTTTAGTTGATGTTAATCCCACTATACATCTTGGAAGATTATAAAACTTTTATGCATGTGGATCATGAAGAGAAAATTTATATGATATCTATATTGTTGAGTTTGATTGTGATCTTACATGTAATTATTATTAGAGAGGAAAATATGGTTGTCGAAATTTTCATGTTAGTAAATTACCTCTCGTTATGTTGATGTTGTCAATGTTTTTATTCCTCTGCTTTGCATATGCTAGATATTTATTGTCTTGATAATTTGTTTGCTTATAAAATGCCAACGGATAGGAAGTATGTTAGACTTAAACGTGTTTGTCACATGTTTTATTATTCTCTATTTGTGCTTCAATTCTTGTCTTCCATGTGAGCATCATCAAAATCTCAAAGACTACCTTAATGGTTATAAAGAAAGAGCTTGTTGGGAGACAACCCAATATTTATCTTTATGATTAATTCTGTCTTTGGTGTGCACACAATTATGATAATGTTATGGTTTTTTTGTGTTTTTAAATTAGTGTTTGTGCCAAATAAATCCTTTGGGATGATTTGGATGATAGTTGCTTTGATTCTGTGCAAAAACATAAAATTTTGTGTACAATAGCAGAACTGTTAAAATTTACTGGAGCGTGATAAAATTCTAATTTTTTCATATGATTAATATACTAATTTCCCATGTTTTCCTAACTTTTTAGAAGTTTTGGAGTTACATAAGTATTTTCATTGTTAGAATCATTACAGGCTGTTCTGTTTTTGACAGATTCTGTTTTGTTTGCGTTGTTTATCGGGGGGTATAAGCCATGGTGAAGTTAGAATAAAGTAGGTATAATTCAATGATAAAATATGAATGTGTTTACAACAGTACCTAAAGTAATGATTTGCTTTGTTATACTAACGGATCTCACGAAGGTTTTTGTTGAGTTTTGTGTGCTAAAGTTTCATGTTTTGAGTGAGATCATGATGGATGAAGGAATATGGAGTGACAAGATAAAATTCATAACCCGATGCACCCCAAGGTAATATTCAAGGACTCCCAAGCATCTAAGCTTGGGGATGCCCGGGAAGGTATCCCCTCTTTCTTCTACCAACTATCAGTAATATTACTTGGAGCTATTTTATTCAACACATGACATGAGTTTTTCTTGGAGCATCATGTATTATATGAGTCTTTGCTTTGTTTGCTTTTTAGTTTGTCACAATAATCTTTGTTGGACACCCATTTCTGAGATGGACACACATTATTTGTGATTTGTTAGAATACTCTATGTGCTTCACTTATACCTTTTGAGCTAGGCAGTTGCTCTAGTGCTTCACTTATATTTTTTAGACCACAGTGGTGGTTATACTTTAAAGAAATAGTTGCACTCTCATGCTTCACTTATATCTTTTTGAGAGTTGGTAAATAGTAATGCCAATTAGTACGGGTTATGAATTTCGTCGTAATATGGTAGGTATTCAAGAAGGATATAATAAAAACTTTCATGTAGATCATGAAATATGATAAGTTTTATTCCTTGCAATAGTTTTGCGATATAAAGGTGGTAATATGTGGGTTGTGCTAGTGAGTAATGGTGGTTTAGTAGGAACATTGGTATTAAGGTTTGTGATTCCCGAAGCATGCACATATTGTCTTTTGTTATGCTATATTATTGAGTGTCTTCCTTTGCATGAAGGTCGGGGGTGCGCGATGGTTAACTCCTACCAGCCTCCCCTCGTGGAGCATGCATAGTAGTACTTTGCTTCGAGGGCTTATAAACTTTTGCAATAAGTATGTGAGTTCTTTATGACTAATGTGAGTCCATGGATTATACGCACTCTCACCTTTCAGGAATTTTGTAGACTCTCTGGTACCGTACATTGCCCTTTCTCACCTTGAGATGTGGTGCGAACCTCACTGGTGCATCCAAACCCCATGATATGGTACGCTCTATGATACGTCTCGAACGTATCTATAATTTTTTATTGTTCCATGCTATTATATTACCTGTCTTGGGTATTCTATATGCATTATTATGCTATTTTATATGACTTTTGGGACTAACCTATTAACCTAGAGCCTAGTGCCAGTTTCTGTTTGTTCCTTGTTTTAGAGTTTCGCAGAAAAAGAATACCAAATGGAGTCCAAACGGAAGAAAACTTTTGTGATGATTTTTCTTGGACTAGAAGACACCCAAGAGACTTGGAGTGCAAGTCAGAAGAGCCATGGGGCGGCCACAAGGGTGGAGGGCGCGCCCAAGCGGGTGGGGCACACCCCCCAACCTTGTGGACCCCTCGATGGCCTCCTGACCTAGATCTTCCTCCTATATATACTCTTATACCCTGGAAACTTCCAGGGGAGCCACGAAACCACTTTTCCATCGCCGCAACCTTCTGTACCCGTGAGATCCCATCTTGGGGCCTTTTCCGGCATCCCGCCGGAGGGGGATTCGATAAATGGAGGGCTTCTACATCCACATCATTGCCTCTGCGATGAAGCATGAGTAGTTTACCATAGACCTAAAGGCCCATAGCTAGTAGCTAGATGGCTTCTTCTCTCTCTTTGATTCTCAATACCATGTTCTCCTTGATGTTCTTGGAGATCTATACGATGTAATACTCTTTTGCGGTGTGTTTGCCGAGATCCGATGAATGTGGATTTATGATTAGCTTGTCTATGAATATTATTTGAATCTGCTATGAATTCTTTTATGCATGATATGATATATTTGCATGTCTCTTCAAACTATCAATTTGGTTAGGCCAACTAGATTGGTTTTTCTTGCAATGGGAGAAGTGCTTAGCTATTGGGTTCAATCTTGCGGTCTCCTTTCCGAGTGATAGAAGGGGCAGCAAGGCACGTATTGCATTGTTGCCATTAAGGATAAAAAGATGGGGTTTTCATCATATTGTTTGAGTTAATTCCTCTCCATCATGTCATCTTGCTTAAGGTGTTACTCCGTTCTTGATGCCTAATAGTAGTAGATGCAGAATCATTTCGGTCTACTTGACATGGACATCATGCCTATATTCATGATCATTGCCTTAGATATCGTCATAACTTTGCACTTTTGTATCAATTGCTTGGCAGTAATTTGTTCACCCACTGTAATATCTTCTATCTTGAGAGAAGCCTCTAGTGAAACCTATGGCCCCCGAGTCTATTTTCCATCATATAAGTTTCCAATCTACAATTCTAGTTTCCTATTTACTTTCTTTTGCTATATATTACTTTTCGTTCCATAAACCAAAAAATACTAAAAATATTACTTTATTGTTTATCCATCTCTATCAGATCTCACTTTGCGAATAACCGTGAAGGGATTGACAACCCCTTTGTCGCATTGGTTGCAAGTTGGTGTTTGTTTGGGCACGTATTCGGTGGCTTGTCGCATTTTCTCCTACTGGATTGATACCTTGGTTCTCAAAACTGAGCGAAATACTTACGCTACTTTGCTGCATCACCCTTTCCTCTTCAAGTGAAAAACCAACACATGCTTAAGGGTTAGCAAGAAGGATTTCTGGCGCCGTTACTTGGGAGATCTACGCCAAGCCAAGACATACCAAGTACCACTCATAAACACTCATCCCTCGCATTACATTATTCGCCATTCGCCTCTCGTTTTCCTCTCCCCCAATTCTAAAATGATTTTAGAAAAGATTTGCCTTTTCTTTGCCCCTCTTTCGTTCGTCTTTTTCGTTTGCTTTTTGTGTGCTCGTGTGTTGGATTGCTTGCTTTGTCACGATGGCTCAAGATAATACCAAATTGTGTGACTTTTCCAATACCAAGAACAATGATTTTATTAGTACTCCGATTGCTCCCAATGCCGATTCAGAATCTTGTGAAATTAGTACCACTTTGCTGAATCTTGTTATGAAAGATCAATTTTCCGGCCTTCCCAATGAAGAGCCGCATCCCATCTTAATATTTTCGTTGATTTGTGTGATATGCAAAAGAAAAAAGATATGTATAATGATATTGTTAAGTTGAAGCTATTTCCGTTCTCGCTTAGGGATCGTGCTAAAACTTGGTTTTAATCTTTGCCTAAAAATAGTATTGATTCATGCAAACAAGTGTAAGGATGCTTTTATTTCCATGTATTTTCCTACCGCTAAGATCATCTCCCTTAGGAACGATATTATGAATTTTAAGCAACTTGATCATGAACATGTTGCACAATCTTGGGAGAGGATGAAATTGATGATTAGAAATTGCCCTACTCATGGTTTGAATTTCTGGATGATTATACAAAAAATTTATGCCGGATTGAATTTTGCTTCTAGAAATCTTTTAGATCCGGCCGCAGGAGGCACTTTTATGGAAGTTACTTTTGGAGAAGCTACGAAACTCCTAGATAATATTATGGTTAATTACTCTCAATGGCATACCGAAAGATATTCCACTAGTAAAAAAGTGCATGCAATTGAAGAGATTAATGTTTTGAGTGGAAAGATGGATGAGCTTATGAACGTATTAGCTAGCAAGAGTGCTCCTATGGATCCTAATGATATGCCTTTGTCTACTCTGATTGAAAACAATAATGAATCTATGGGTGTGAATTTTGTTGGTAGGAACAATTTTGGTAATAATGCGTATAGAGGTAATTTTAATCCTAGGCCGTTTCCTAGTAATTCCTCTAATAATTATGCTAATCCCTACAAAAATTCTTATGGAAATTATAATATTATGCCCTCTGATTTTGAGAATAGTGTTAAAGAATTTATTAGTTCACAAAAGAATTTCAATGCTTTGATTGAAGAAAAATTGCTTCAGATTGATGATTTGGCTAGGAACGTGGATATAATTTCTGTTGATGTTGATTCTTTGAAACTTAGAACTATTCCACCTAAGCATGATATCAATTATTCTCTCAAATCCATGATAATATCCATCGATGAGTGCAAAGAAAGAACCACTAAGATGCGTGCTAAGAAAGATTGGTCTATAAAAGCGTGTTCTTCTAGTTTTCGTGAAAATAATGATGAAGATCCTAAAGTGATTGATGTGACTCCTATTGAATATTTGTTTTCCAAAGTAAATCTTGATAAGTATGGGCCTGGAGATGAGTCAACTATAGTTAGAAGGCATCCCAATGATTCAGAGTTTTTAGATCTTGATGAAAAAAATTATAAAAGTGGGATTGGAGAGGTCAAAACTTTAGGTAGCAATGAACACACTCTTTTGGATTTCAAGGAATTTAATTATGATAATTGTTCTTTAATATATTTTATTCCTTGTTGTAATCCATGTTGAATTCTCCTCATGCTTATAATCAAAACAAAGCTTTTACTAAACCTATCGTTGATGCTATGAGGCAATCTTTTGAAGAAAAGCTTGCATTGGAAGTTTCTATCCCTAGAAAACTTTATGATGAGTGGGAACCTACTATTAAGATTAAAACTAAAGATTATGAGTGCTATGCTTTGTGTGATTTGGGTGCTAGTGTTTCTACAATTCCTAAAAATTTATGTGATGTGTTAGGTTTCCGTGAATTTGATGATTGTTCCTTAAATTTGCATCTTGTGGATTCCACTATTAATGAACCTATGGGAAGAACTAATGATGTTCTTATTGTTGCTAATAGGAATTATGTGCCCATAGATTTCATTGTTCTTGATATAGATTGCAATCCGACATGTCCTATTATTCTTGGTAGACCTTTCCTTAGAGCGATTGGTGCAATGATTGATATGAAAGAAGGAAACATTAGATTTCAATTTCCATTAAGGAAAGGCATGGAACACTTCCCCAAAAAGAAAACTAAATTGCCTTATGAATCTATTACGAGAGCCACTCATGGATTGCATGCCAAAGATGAGAACACTTAGATCTATTCGTGTTTTTATGCCTAGCTAGGGCCATTAAACAATATCGCTTGTTGGGAGGCAACCCAATTTTATTTTTGTTCTTTATTTTTAGGTCCTTTTTTGCAATAAAGTTTTCACCTAGCCTCTGGTTAGATGTGGTTTTGTGTTTTAATTAGTGTTTGTGCCAAGTAAGAACTTTGGGATAGCTTACAGTGATATTTTATTTGATCCTGCTCAAAAACAGAAACTTTTGCATCCAGGAGATTAGTTTTCATTTTTAACATAAGAGAGATAAAATACGGATTATTTTTGCAGATGATTAATAAACAAATTTTTAAGGACTTCCTAATTTATCAGGATTTTTGGAGGTACAGAAGTAGTCGAAATCTCCAGATTGCTACAGACTATTATGTTTTTAACATATTCTATTTTTCATGTGTTGTTTGCTTATTTTGATGCATCTATGTCTAGTATCAGGGGGTATGAATCATGGAAAAGTTGGAATATAGTATATAAATAATGAGTTCACAACAGTACCAAAAGTGGTGATTTATTTTCTTATACTAACGGAGCTTACGAGATTTTTTGTTGAAATTTTGTGTTGTGAAGTTTTCAAGTTTTGGGTAAGGATTTGATGGACTATGGAATAAGGAGTGGCAAGAGCTTAAGCTTGGGGATGGCCAAGGCACCCTAAGGTAATATTCAAGGATGTCAAAAAGCCTAAGCTTGGGGATGCCCCGGGAAGGCATCCCCTCTTTTATCTTCGTCTACTGGTAATTTTACTTGAGGCTATATTTTTATTCACCACATGATATGTGTTTGGAGCGTCTTGTATGATTTGAGTCTTTGATTTTTAGTTTTCCACAATCATCCTTGCTGTACACACCTTTTGGGAGATACATGGATGAATCGTGATTTATTAGAATACTCTATGTGCTTCACTTATATCTTTTGAGCTAGGCAATTTTGCTCTAGTGCTTCATTTATATCTTTTTAGAGCACGGCGGTGGTTTTATTTTGTAGAAATTTATGAACTCCCGTACTTCAATTATATTATTTTGAGAGTCTTTAGAACAGCATGGTAATTTTCTTTGGTTATAAAATTAGTCCTAATATGGTAGGCATCCAAGAGCGATATAATAAAAACTTTCATATAAAGTGCATTGAATATTGTGAGAAGTTTGATTCCTCATCATTGTTTTTTAGATATGAAGATGGCCATATTAGAGTCATGCTAGTAAGTAGTAGTGAATTTGAGAAATACTTGTGTTGAGGTTTGTGAGTCCCGTAGCATGCACGTATGGTCAACCGTTATGTAACGAAGTTGGAGCATGAGATGTTTTTTGATTGTCTTCCTTATGAGTGGCGATCAGGGACAAGCGATGGTCTTTTCCTACCAATCTATTCCCCTAGGAGTGCGTACTACTTTGTTTTGATGATTAATAGATATTTGCAATAAGTATGAGAGTTCTTTATGACTAATGTTGAGTCCATGGATTATACGCAGTCTCACCTTTCTGCCATTCCTAGCCTCTTTAGTACCGCGCAACTTCCTCCGATACCATAGACCCACCACATATCCTTCCTCGAAACAGCCACCATACCTACCTATTATGGCATTTCCATAGCCATTCCGAGATATATTGCCATGCAACTTTCCACCGTTCTGTTTATTATGACACGTTCCATCATTGTCATATTGCTTTGCATGATCATGTAGTTGACATCGTATTTGTGGCAAAGCCACTATTCATCATTTTTTATACATGTCACTCTTGATTCATTGCACATCCCGGTACACCGCCGAAGGCATTCACATAGAGTCATATTTTTGTTCTAGTATCGAGTTGTAATTCTTGAGTTGTAAGTAAATATAAGTCGGATGATTTTCATTATTAGAGCATTGTCCCATGTCAGGAAATAAAAAAAGGAGAAAAAGACCAAATAAAAAAAGAAGGTCCAAAAAAGAGAAAGAAAAAATGAGAAAAAAAGAGAGAAGACAATGTTACTATCCTTTTTGCCACACTTGTGCTTCAAAGTAGCACCATGATCTTCATGATAGAGAGTCTCATATGTTATCACTTCCATATACTAGTGGGAATTTTTCCTTATAAAACCTGGCTTGTATATTCCAACGATGGGCATCCTCAAATGCCCCAGGTCTTCATGAGCAAGCAAGTTGGATGCACACCCACTTAGTTTTCTTTTTGCGCTTTCATGAACTTATAGCTCTAGTGCATCTGTTGCATGGCAATCCCTACTCACTCACATTGATATCTATTAATGGGCATCTCCATAGCATGTTGATACACCTAGTTGATGTGAGACTGTCTCCTTCTTTTTTGTCTTCTCCACAACCACTGTCTATTCCACCTATAGTTCTATGTCCATGGCTCACGCTCATGTATTGTGTGAAAGTTGAAAAGGTTTGATAACATCAAAAGTATGAAACAATTGCTTGGCTTGTCATCGGGGTTGTGCATGATTTGAAAATTTGTGTGATGAAGATGGAGCATAGCCATACTATATGATTTTGTAGGGATAAGCTTTCTTTGGCAATGTTATTTTGAGAAGGCATGATTATTTTGTTAGTCTACTCGAAGTATTATTTTTTATGTCAATATTAAACTTTTGCTTTGAGTCTTACGGATCTGAACATTCATGCCACAATAAACAGAATTACATTGATAAATATGTTAGGTAGCATTCCACATCAAAATTGCTATTTTTATCATTTACCTACTTGAGGACGAGCAAGAATTGAGCTTGGGGATGGTTGATACGTCTCCAATGTATCTATAATTTTTGATTGTTCCATGCTATTGTATTATCTGTTTTGGATGTTTTATATGCATTAATATGCTATTTTATATGGTTTTTGGGACTAACCTATTAACATAGAGCCCAATGCCAGTTTCTGTTTTTTATGAGACCACTTTTCTACCACTTCAACCTTATGTCCCCGTGAGATCCCATATTGGGGCCTTTTCCGGCATTCTGCCGGAGGGGTACTCGATCACGGAGGGCTTGTACATCAACACCATTGCTTTTCCGATGAAGCGTGAGTCATTTACCACAGACCTACGGGTCCATAGCTAGTAGCTAGAGGCTTGTTCTCTCTATTTGATTCTCAATACCTTGTTCTCCTCGATGTTCTTGGAGATCTATTCGATGTAATACTAGTTTGAAGTGTGTTTGCCGAGATCCGATGAATTGTGGATTTATGATCGGCTTATCTATGATTATTATTTGAATCTCCTCTGAATTCTTTTATGCATGATTTGATATCTTTGCAAGTCTCTTCGAACTATCGATTTGGTTTGACCAACTAGATTGGTTTTTCTTGCAATGGGAGAAGTGCTTAGCTTTGGCTTCAATCTTGTGGTGTCCATTTCCAGTGACAATAGTGGCAGCAAGGCATGTATTGTATTGTTGCTATCGAGGATAAAAAAGATGGGGTTTTCATCATATGATCTGGGTTAATTCCTCTACATCAGGTCATCTTTCTTAAGGCATTACTCCATTCTTTATGAACTTAATACTCTAGATGCATGTTGGATAGCGGTCGATGTGTGGAGTAATAGTAGTAGATGCAGAATTGTTTCGGTCTACTTGGCATGGACGTGATGCCTATATTCATGATCATTGCCTTAGATATCGTCATAACTTTGCGCTTTTCTATCAATTGCTCAGCAATAATTTGTTCACCCACCGTAATATCTTCTATCATGAGAGAAGCCTCTAGTGAAACCTATGGCCCCCGGGTCTATTTTCCATCATATAAGTTTCCAATCTACTATTCTAGTTTCCTATTTACTTTCTTTTGCAATCTTTTACTTTCCGTTCCATAAACCAAAAATACCAAAAATATTACTTTACCGTTTATCCATCTATATCGGATCTCACTTTGCAAATAACCGTGAAGGGATTGACAACCCCTTTGTCGCGTTGGTTGCAAGTTGGTGTTTGTTTGTACATGTATTCGGTGGCTTATCGCGTTGTCTCCTACTGGATTGGTACCTTGGTTCTCAAAACTGAGGGCAATACTTATGCTACTTTGCTGCATCACCCTTTCCTCTTCAAGGGAAAAACCAATGCAAGCTCAAGAGGTAGCACTCTATCACACATAATCCTCCTTATATCTTCCTCAAAACAGCCACCATACCTACCTATTATGGCATTTCCATAGCGATTCTAAGATATATTGCCATGCAACTTCCACCGTTCCATTTTTATGACACGCACCATCATTGTCATATTGCTTTGCATGATCATATAAAGAACATGCGGTGCCCTGATGTTTGATTTTGGTAATTCATGACAATCTCTATGTACTAATGGTTGTCTTGAGTTATATTTGAAGGATTTGTCCATGGGAATTTCTTGAAGTCCATTTGTTGGTTTCAAGGAGTTTATATGTTGACCAATGTGCTATTCAAGGAATTATCCAAAGAGTGGTCATGTAGAAGACACGATACAAGGTTGATCAAGACTGAGTTAAGAGTGAATCAAGTTGATCAACACACAAAGCTTCCAAGATGTACCGAGAGGGATCAAATGATCCCATGGTATGGTAAGCATTGTCCATTACGCTTTGTTTACTAACCCATGATCTACATGTGAGTTCTATGTGGGGTTAGGTTTTTTCCATGGGTTTGCATCAAGAGGAAGATCTCATACAACCCATGGAGGATGACATCAAGTGGTGATCGTCATCAAAATTGCGGTGTTCAAGTTCAAGTGGAGCATCACGAAGAGATCATCCTTAAAGCTTGCCGTCCATTGTGGTGTCAATGGACTTGTGAAGATGTTCCAAAGAGTGGCTCACCCATAGTGGAGTATGGGGGAGCAATCAACTAGTATTCATCAAGCCAATGCAATCAAGAAAGGTGGTCCAACTTGAGGGTGTCAAGATCATCATCATCTAGCTCAAGTGGACTATGTGCAAGGCAAATGTTTGCCCTTGATAGGTTTTCTATTTTACCGGTCTCATGGTGGTAGTTCGGAGACCGGGTTATAGGATCGATTGTCGTACTATGAAGGGGGGCTCTCAATGTGTAGCTTGATCGTATCGGTCGTAGAGAGCTCTAACCATTGCATCATCTTTATTGATTTGTGTTTGGTTCTTCTGTTTGTGAGATTTGGAGCTTATGGCCATTTTCATGACAAGCTCGAGTTCGTCAAAAAACAGAGTTCACATGCATCTTGTATGATGTTTTCGATGTTGGGGTTTTTGCCGGTTCTCTTTGTGAGTCTTAGAGCTTATGGTCATCTTCATGACAAGCCCGAGTTCATCAAAAATGGAGTTCACATGCATCTTCTATGATGTTTTCGATGTTGGAGGTTATGCCGGTTCTTCTCTGTTGGATGTTTCATTCCTCTATATCTTATGCTGCTCGTCGTCATCTATCCAACAAGCTTGAGTTTGCTCAATTCGGAGGTCATTTGCAGAAGTTGTGGCAGTTCTGGTTTTCCTGGAGCATTTGTTTTGCTTGGAAGTGACATTAGGAGGCGCCATCAGTAGTACCGTTGCTCCAGAGCAGCAGTGCCGATGAAAGCCACAAGCGGTAGTACCGCTGTTTCAGAGTGGTAGTACCGCCCACGGCCACAGGCGGTAGTACGACTCCGGTTCCACGCTAGTACCGCCTCGATTCGAGACCTATGTGTCTCGTGTCGGGTTCAACGGTAGTAGCAACAGAAGTAGGAGTTGTAGTACCGCTTGTAAGCGGTAGTACCGCCCCTACTACTGCTACTACTGCCGCTCAATGGCCCTCCTCTTTGTTCCTTCTCCCTTACACGTTGTGCGAGGTCCCAGCGGTAGTACCGCTAGGCCGAGCGGCAGTACCGCTGTGGCTAGCGGTAGTACCGCTCACCGCGGGCTGATAATGGGGATAACAGTTGGATTTTCCCCTCCTATAAAAGGGGGTCTTCTTCCCCAATGAACCTTATCCTTTGAGCTCGCATTTGCCCCCCATTGTTGACCTTCTTTGAGCTTTCTATCTCCCAATACCTCCATGGATTCTTGCTAGTTTTGGGGAGAAAAGAGAGAGGAGATCTAGATCTATGTTTTCACCAATCACTTTCTCCTCTATGTGAGGGGAACCCTTTGGATCTAGTTCTTGGAGTACTTCGTGTTCTCTTCTTCGTTCTTCCTCTCATTTTCCTCCATAGCTTTTGTTGTTTTGGTGGGATTTGGGAGAGAAGGACTTGGGCACTCTGTGTGCCCTTGCCATTGCATTTGGTGCATCGGTTTGAGTTCTCCACGGTGATATGTGGAAGTTACAAGTTGAGAAGCTTATTAATCTTGGGTGCTTGGTACCCTTGAGCTTGTTCCTCTTGGGTGCTTGGGCGCCCTAGACGGTTGGTGGTGTTCAGAGCTCAATCATTGTGGTGTAAAGCTTTGGGCAAGGGTTGGGGTCTCCAATTAGGTTACGGAGATCGCCCCGAGCAATTTGACGGGTACCGGTGACCACCCCAAGGGTTGCCAAAGTGTACAGGTTCGGTGACCGCCCTCAAGGGTCCCTTAGTGTAATCACGACATCATGCATTGTGCGAGGGCATGAGGAGATTACGGTGGCCCTAGTGGCTTCTTGGGGAGCATTGTGCCTCCACACCGCTCGAAACTGAGATTAGCATCCGCAAGGGTGTGAACTTTGGGATACATCGTCGTCTCTCCGTGCCTCGGTTATCTCTTACCCGAGCCCTTTACTTATGCACTTCACTTTGTGATAGCCATTGTGTTTCATGTTATATATCTTTCTATCACTTAGTTGTTCATCTTGCTTAGCATAAGTTGTTGGTGCGCATAGGTGAGCCTAGTTGTTGTAGGTTTTGTGCTTGACAAATTAACCGCTAGGTTTATTCTGAATTTGTTCAAGCCTAAACCGTAATTATTTTAATGCGCCTATTCACCCCCCTTTAGGCGACATCCACGATCTTTCAATCATATAGCTAACATACTATTTGTGGCTCAGCCACCGTTCATCATTTTTATACATGTTATGCTAGATCATTGCACATCCTAGTACACTGCTAGAGGCACTCATATAGAGTCATATTTCGTTCCAGTATTGAGTTGTAATTTTTGAGTTGTAAGTAAATAGAAGTGTGATGATCATCATTATTCATTATTAGAGCATTGTCCCAAGTGAGGAAAAGATGATGGAGACTATGATTCCCCCACAAGTCGGGATGAGACTCCAGATGAAAAGAAAGGAAAAAAGAGGCCAAAAGAGCCCAAGAAAAAAGAGAGAAAGAAAACAATAAAAAGTGAGAGAAAAAGAGAGAAGGGACAATGTTACTATCCTTGCATAGAGAGAGTCTCCTATGCTTTCACTTTCATATAACTAGTGGGAATTTTTCATTATAGAACTTGACTTGCATATTCCAATGATGGGCTTCCTCAAATGCCAGAGGTATTTAAGAGCAAGCAAGTTGGATGCACACCCACTTAGTTTTCTTATTTTCTGAGCTTACATACACTAATAGCTCTTAGTGCGTCTGTTGCATGTCAATCCTTACTCCTTGCATTGACATCAATTGATGGACATCTCCATAGCCCATTGATTAGCCTCGTCAAAGTGAGACTTTTTCCTTTTTTCTCTTCTCTATATCATCTCTACCACCACACTCTATTCCACCCATAGTGCTATGTCCATGGCTTGCGCTCATGTATTGCGTGAGAGTTGAAAATGTTGAAGTGCATTAAAAAGTATGAACCAACTGCTTGGCTAACACCAGGGTAGTGCATGATTTATACTTTGTGTTAAGAAGATGGAGCATGACAAGGCCATATGATTTTGTAGGGATAATGTCCTTTTGCATTGATATTTTGAAATACATGATTGCTTGTTGGTATGCCTTATTATTATTGTTTTTATGTCAAACTATAGACTATTGCTTTGAATCATTCAGATCTTAATATTCATGCCACAAAAGAGAGATTACATGATGAACATAATAGGTAGCTTTCCCCATCCAAAATTATGTTTTTATCATTTACCTACTCGAGGACGAGCAGGAATTAAGCTTGGGGATGCTTGATATGTCTCCAATGCATTTATAATTTTTTATTGTTCCATGCTATTATAGTATCAACCTCGATGTTTTACATGCAATTATATATCATTTTTTAGACTAACCTATTAACCTAGTGCCGAGTGCTAGTTGTTGTTTTTTGCTTGTTTTTGGCTTTTTAGGAAATCAATATCAAACAGAGTCTAAACGGAGAAAAAGCTTTGGATTAATTTTTTCTGGCCCAGAAGAGAACCTAGAAGGTTCGGGAGAAGACCTAACAAGCCACGAGGGAGCGACAAGGTCGGGGGGCATGCCCCAAGGGGCCCCCCAGGACTGTGGGCCCCTCGTGGCACCTCTTGACCTAATTCCACCTCTATAAATTCTCAAATATACCCCTAACATCAGAGAGCCGCCCAAATACTTTTTCCGCCGCCGCAAGTTTCTGTTCTCGAGAGATCCCATATGGAGGCCTTCTCCGGTACTTTGCCGGGGGGAATCGACCATGGATGGGCTCTACATCAACCTTGCTTCCCTTCTGATAATGTGTGAGTAGTTTACAATAGACCTACATGATCATATCTAGTAGCTAGATGGCTTCTTCTCTCTCTTTGATCTTCAATACAATGTTCTCCTTGATGTTCTTGGAGATCTATTTGATGTAATCAATTTTTCGGTGTGTTTCTTGGGATCCAATGAATTGTGAGTTTATGATCAGATTATCCATGAATATTATTTGAGTCTTCTCTGAACTATTTTATGCATGATTATTATATCTTTGTATTTCTCTCTGATCTATTGATTTGGTATGGCCAACCAGATTGATTTTTCTTGCAATGGGAGAGGTGTTTTGGGATGGGTTCAATCATGCAATGATCTATATCCTAGAGACAGAAGGGGAGAAGACACGTATTTGTATTGTTGTCATTATGGCTACAATGATGGGGTTTATTCTTATTGATTGAGTTTACTTTGTCCACATCATGTCACCTTGCTTAAGGCATTACTCTGTTCTTTATGAACTTAATACTCTACATGCATGCTGAATAGCGGTCGATGTGTGGATTAACAGTAGTGGATGCAGGCAGGAGTCGGTCTACTTGTCTCGGGCGTGATGCCTATATACATGATCATTGCCTTGGATATCGTCATGATTATTCGCTTTTCTATCAATTGCCCAACAGTAATTTGTTTACCCACCGTATGTTACCTTCAACAGAGAAGCCTCTAGTGAAAACTATGGCCCCCGGGTCTAATTTTATTATATATTAAAATCCAAAAATACCTTGCTGCAATTTTATTTACTTTATTTCATTTTGTATTTTTTCTATATAATCTATCTATCACTACGAGATTTGATCCTTGCAGTTAACCGCTGAGTGATGGACAACCCCTTGTTCATGTTGGGTGCAAGTATTAGGTATTTTGTGTGTAGGTACTACTAAAGAGGTGTTGCATAGTTCTCCTACTGGATTGATAACCTTGGTTCTTACTTGAGGGAAATACTTATCTCTACTCTACTACATCATCCTCTCCACTTCGAGGAAATCCCAACGCAGCTCACAAGTAGCGGGATTCATGTGTACACACGCCCTCGAACCTTGATTTGGAATCTCACCATGATCTACACCGTAACACAGACCAAGATGAATTCGCCTTTGGTCAAATGCCGCTCGTTGTCAGTTGAAATTGATAACATGCGCGAGCTAACGAGTGGGTGCATTGCTGATAACCGCACGAGGGATTGTACGAGGACCAATGCATGCATGTGGCCCAAACATGTATGTATGAAATGGTTGTGTAATGTTTTAATTAACAAATTCACGACTTTGATGTGGCAAATGCCTCACAAATAAGTCAATCCCATAGGAAAGCTCATGACGCGTAGTGTACCGCTCCCCCCCACACACACACTGCACCACCACCGCCACTTCGAGGCATGTCAAACTTTTTCTGAAGTGAACATGTGAGTGATATGTCTCCAATGTATCTATTTTTTGATTTTTCCATGGTAATATAGTATCAATCTTGGATGCTTTATATAACATTTTGTGCTATTTTATATCATTTTCTTGGACTAACCTATTAACCCAGTGCCAAGTGCCAGTTGTTGTTTTCTGCTTGTTTTTGGTTTTCCAGGAAATTAGTACAAAACAGAGTCCAAATGCTATGAAACTTTTTGATGATTTTTTCTGGACCAGAGGGACCGTAGAAGCTTCGGGAGGAGACCAGAAGAGAAGCATGGAGACGATAAGGAAAAAAGAATGTGCCCTGATGCCTTGTGGGCTCCACGTGGCTCTCTCTGACCTAATTTCACCTCTATATATTCTCCAAAATCGGGAAACCAACGGATAGCCACCCAAACACTTTTTTCCATCGCCGCAAGTTTCTGTTCTTCTGTGATCCCATTTGGAGGCCTTTCCCGGTACTTTGCCAAAGGGGAATTGATTGTGAAGGGCTTCTACATCATCCTTGATGCCTTTCGATGAGGTGTGAGTAGTTCACCACAGACCTACGGGTCCATAGCTAGTAGCTATATGGCTTCTTCTCTCTCTTTGATCCTCAATACAATGTTCTCCTCGATGTTCTTGGAGTTCTATCCAATGTAATCTTCTTTTGTAGTGTGTTTGTTGGGATCCGGTGAATTGTGTGTTTATGATCAGATTATCCATGAATATTATTTGAGTCTTTTCTGAATTCTTTACGTATGCATGATTGTTATAGCATTTTATTTCTCTCTGATCTATCCATTTAGTTTGGCCAACTAGATTGATTTTTCTTGCAATGGGAGAGGTGCTTTGTGACGGGTTCAATCTTGCGGTGTTCCATCCCAGTGACATAAAGGGACATGACATGTATTTTTATTGTTGCCATTAAGGATAAAAATGTGGGGTGTATTCATAGTGCGTCAGTTTATGTTTTCTACATCATGTCATCTTTCTTAAGGTGCTACTCTTTTTTCATCAACTTAATACCCTACATGCATGCTAGATAGCGGCCGATGGGTGGATTAATAGTAGTAGATGCAAGAAGGAGTCGGTCTACTTGTCTCGTACGTGATTCCTCATGATAATAGCCTTGAATATCGTCATAACTATGCGCTTTTATTTCAATTGTCCGATAGTAATTTGTTCACCCACCGTATGTTATGTGCTCGAGAGAGAAGCCTCTAGTGAAAACTATGGCCCCCGGGTCTACTTTTATCATATACATAAACACAAAAATAACTTGCTGCACTTTTATTTATTTTATCTAGTTTTGCAATTTATCTATCCACCTACCACTACCAGATTTGATACTGGAAAATAACCATCGAGGGGATTGACAACCCCCTTTGTTTGTGTTGGGTGCAAGTATTTTATTTTATGTGTGAAGGTGCTGCTAACGAGGTTCTATGTGGTTCTCCTACTAGGTTGATAACCTTGGTTCTTAACTGAGGGAAACACTTAGCTCTATTGTACTGCTTCATGCTCTCCTCTTCGAGGAAATCCCAACGCTGCTCACAAGTAGTAGTGACCAATGGAGTGTCATGTTAAAATTTGAAAAAAAACAGAGATCATTCGGACTTTTTTATACATTGATTGATTTCCTAGGAATTTAATTTGTAAAAAACAAATCTGAGCTACATGCACACATGATAGTGCACCAAAATGGATTCAAAAATCATACGTGCACTACTTCAGGATGTTGCTAACGCGACACTACGATTAGAGACCCTTCGACGAAACTGTGTGCGATGCAATAATCGCAAACGGTGGTGTAAAAGAACCGTTAAAAAGGTGCAAAACGTTTGTGATGGCGGAGCCATCAAACACGGTTCAGATTTTAGTTGTGTGTGTGATGCAGGGCATATGGTTCAGTTCAATTAATTTGCAATGAGTCCGAACAAAAGAGGGTAGCCAGATGAAGGCGTGTGCGATATACGACATACGATTCTCTCGGATGAACTCTTTGTGATGAGGAGGAACAATAGAAAAGGGCAGCTAGATAAATGTGTGTGCGATTGAGGGCATACGCTTCAGAAGGATTAACTATTTGCAATTAGGCGACAGAACAGAAATGGGTCAGCCAGATTAAAGTGTCTGTGATTGATGGCATACACTTCACACGGCTGAACCATATGGAACAAGACGTGTGCTGACATTGGCTATTGCGGGGAACCATATGGTGCAAACGCCACGTATGCCGCCGAGAAGGCGTGCCCACGTTATGCCTTCAGGAATAGTGCCGCACTTATAACCATCAATAAATTTTGAGCCTGCATCCCGTCACATTCCAAATTGCAAACATGTTCACACCGATCAAAACCAAAATGGTTTCCCACTTAGGAGCGTATTAATACTCGGTTATAAATACTACTACTCCAAGATGACTGCACATTCCTTCTCAACTCCTCATACACAAAAACAAACAAGTCATTCATCATCGTTCCCTTGCGTCTGCCATGGCCAGTGTGAGTTCTAGGTCGAGAGATTGCCACCAGGGAGATGTGTGCATGGAAGCGGAAGCACGAAAGATGTCCCGCCTCGTCGCGAACGCAGCCGGCATGTCCCGCCGCGCGGCTGTACCAACACAGAGGTCCTGCCACGCTGCTGAATCAGCACGGAGGTACCGTTGCACCGTCGATGCAGCAGTCTGGTCCGGCCGTGCCTTGGAAGCATAAGAGATGTCCCGCCACGCCGGGAATGCAACAAAGATGTCCTCCCGTGCCGCGGTGTCCTGGGAAAATGTCTCGGGGGCAGGTGAGGACTCTTATAGGCGCATGCATGCGATCGTCCATAGCCAGATGGATTAGATCTCCGGGTAGGCGAGATTGCAGGGCGACATGAAAGCCTCTTTTGAACAGGCTACCGGCGTCATTCGGCAACTAAATGAGAGCAATGCGAAGCTCCTGGCCGAGCGCGACCTGCTGAGGGCGAAGATTGTCGGAAGTGCGGAGCAGCAGGATGAGACCACTGCCTTGTTGAAGAGGATTGGCGTCATCATCAAGAAACTTATGGATGAGAATGCCATACTACGCATCGAGCACAGAAGGCTGGTAGAGGAATTCGTGTATGCTCTCAAGCAGCATCTTGAGGACAAGAAAGAGATCATTTTCTCCCTTCTTCCTTTGCCCTTGTGTATTTCGGATGTTGCCGCATGTGGCTTTTTAATTTATGTTCCTAAATATGTAAGACAATTATTATCCACTGTCATCGTCCTCAATATTCATCATGCTTGATATAAGTCGCAGTTGATGCTATATAGGTCTGTCGGATCATACATCAAGATCCGTGCAAAACATTCTTTTTAGATTTTCATTTTTCTCTCTTAAATCTCAGTCCAGTGAGACATATAGCCATGCCATAGAACAGGGGCTCGGGCCCCATTAATGGAGACGTTAGGAGGAAGGTGCGCGGCGGGTAGAGGTCAAATGGCTCTCCTCCCGATGAGCATGCGCATGGGTCTGATCACACGCATCCCATACTCAAATAACTGCCCCGCACGACACCTCCTAGCCAATAAAAAGGGAATGCATGGCGGCACGTAATTGGTAAGTAGAATGCCCACGGTTTCAATAATACTTGTGTTTCCGATTCGTAACGTGACAGCACTTGTTGCAAAATGACTTTGTTGATTGTTAATGTGTGCGGCTTCGCAAAACATACAGAAAAGTTACCGCAACATGTTGGTGCCATGTCAAGACACCATGCCAAGTTTCATGAGTTTCAGGCGTGTTTCGGATTTACAGGAATTAAAAAACCAAGTTTCTCAATTTTACGGCCGAGCCACGATGCCCAGATGTTTCAATTTCATTCCCATTTCTTGCATGGGACCTAGAAATTCACACAAGGAACAAATGAACCCGGAATAATTCCAAAATTTAGCACGATACTTCTATTTGGTCTAATCTTCCTGTATAAAAAAAATTAAGGCGGGAGAAGGCAATGTACGTATCTCGTTTCGCACATGAAGGTGACACATTCCCTCTCAGAACCACGAGCCTTCTTGAGGGAAGCTTCGGTTTGCAACAAGCTTACACCAAAGCTTGTCTCAATTTGGCCAAAAAAATTACCGCAGCATGTTGGTGCCAAGTCATGACACCATGCCTATTTTCATGATTTTCAAGCGTGTTTTGGATTTGCAGGAATTAAAAAACCAAGTTTCTCAATCTTTACAGCCGAGCCATGACGCCCAGATGTGTGAATTTCATTCTCATTTCTTGCAGGACACACATGTGATTTTTCAACTAACTTTGGTGCACTGGAGCATGTGCTTGTAGCTCCAATTTCAATTATGCACATTCAATGCGCACAACTCAATTAATATATAAAAAGGCCAAACAAACCCAGAATAATTCCAAAATTTAGCATGATGTTCTCTTTGGTCTAATCTGCCCGTGTAAAAAAATTAAGGCGCGAGAAGGCAATGTACGTATGTCGTTTCGCACATGGAGGTGACACGTTCCCTCTCGGAACCACGAGCCTTATTGAGGGAAGCTCCGGTTTGCAATAAGCTTGGACCAAAGCTTTTCCCCATTCGGCCAAAAAAGTTACCGCAGCATCTTGGTGCTATGTCATGACACCATCCCAAGTTTCATGATTTTCGGGCATGTTTTGGATTTACAGGAATTAAAAAACCAAGTTTCTCAATCTTTACGCCCGAGCCACGATGCCTAGATGTTTGAATTTCACTCCCATTTCTTGCATGGGACCTATAAATTCACCCAAGGACACACATGTGATTTTCAACCAACTTTGGTGCACTAGAGCATGTGCTTGTAGTTCAAATTTAAATTGTGCACATTAAATGCCCAGAAACTCAATTAATGTATTACAAATGCCAAACGAACCTGAAATAATTCCAAAATTAAGCACGATACTTCTATTTGGTCCAATCTTCCTGTTTAAAAAAATTAAGGCGGGAGAAGGCAGTGTACGTATGTTGTTTCGCACACGGAGGTGACACGTTCCCTCTCAGAACCACGAGCCTTCTTGAGGGAAGCTCTGGTTTGCAAGAAGCTTACACCAAAGCTTGTCCCAATTCGGCCAAAAAAATTACCACAACATGTTGGTGCCATGTCATGACACCATGCCAAGTTTCATGATTTTCAAGCGTGTTTTGGATTTACAGGAATTAAAAACCAAGTTTCTCAATATTTACGGCCGAGACACAATGCCAGATGTTTGAATTTCATTCCCATTTTTTGCATGGGACCTATAAATTCACCCAAGGACACACATGTGATTTTTCAACTAACTTTGGTGCACTGGAGCATGTGCTTGTATTTCCAATTTCAATTATGCACATTAAATGCCCAGAAACTCAATTAATATATAAAAAAGGCCAAACAAACCCAGAATAATTCCAAAATTTAGCATGATCTTCAATTTGGTCTAATCTGCCTGTGTCAAAAAATTAAGGCGGGAGAAGGCAGTGTACGTATGTCGTTTCGCACACGGAGGTGACACGATCCCTCTCGGAACCACGACCCTTCTTGAGGGAAGCTCCGGTTTGCAAGAAGCTTGGACCAAAGCATTTCCCAATTTGGCCAAAAAAGTTACCGCAGCATGTTGGTGCTATGTCATGACACCATGCCAAGTTTCATGATTTTCGGGCATGTTTTGGATTTACAGGAATTAAAAAACCAAGTTTCTCAATCTTTACGCCCGAGCCACGAAGCCCAGATGTTTGAATTTCATTCCCATTTCTTGCATGGGACCTATAAATTCACCCAAGAACACACATGTGATTTTCAACCAACTTTGGTGCACTAGAGCATGTGCTTGTAGTTTAAATTTGAATCGTACACATTAAATGCCTAGAAACTCAATTAATGTATTAAAAATGCCAAACGAACCTGGAATAATTCCAAAATTTAGCATGATACTTCTATTTGGTCTAATCTTCCTATTTAAAAAAATTAAGGCGGGAGAAGGATGTGTACATATGTTGTTTCGCACACGGAGGTGACACGTTCCCTCTCGGAACCACGAGCCTTCTTGAGGGAAGCTCCGGTTTGCAAGAAGCTTACACCAAAGCTTGTCCCAATTCGGCCAAAAAAATTACCACAACATGTTGGTGCCATGTCATGACACCATGCCAAGTTTCATGATTTTCAAGCGTGTTTTGGATTTACAGGAATTAAAAACCAAGTTTCTCAATCTTTACGGCCGAGCCACAACGCCAAATGTTAGAATTTCATTCCCATTTTTTGCATGGGACCTATAAATTCACCCAAGGACGCACATGTGATTTTTCAACTAACTTTGGTGCACTAGAGCATGTGCTTGTAGTTCCAATTTCAATTATGCACATTAAATGCCCAGAAACTCAATTAATATATAAAAAAGGCCAAATAAACCCAGAATAATTCCAAAATTTAGCACGATCTTCTATTTGGCCTAATCTGCCTGTGTAAAAAATTAAGGCGGGAGAAGGTAGTGTACGTATGTCGTTTCGCACACGGGGGTGACACGATCCCTCTCGGAACCACGACCCTTCTTGAGGGAAGCTCCGGTTTGAAAGAAGCTTGGACCAAAGCTTTTCCCAATCTGGCGAAAAAATTTACCGCAGCATGTTGTTGCTATGTCATGACACCATGCCAAGTTTCATGATTTTCAGGCGTGTTTTGGATTTACCGAAATTAAAAAACCAAGTTTCTCAATCTTTACGCCCGAGCCATGACGCCCAGATGTTTGAATTTCATTCCCATTTCTTGCATGTTACCTATAAATTCACCCAAGGACACACATGTGATTTTCAACCAACTTTGGTGCACTAGAGCATGTGCTTGTTGTTCAAATTTGAATTGTGCACATTAAATGCCCAGAAACTCAATTAATGTATTAAAAATGCCAAACGAACCCGGAATAATTCCAAAATTTAGCATGATACTTCTATTTGGTCTAATATGCCTATGTAAAAAAATTAAGGCAGGAGAAGGCAGTGTACGTATGTTGTTCCGCACGCGGAGGTGACACGTTCCCTCTCGGAACCACGAGCCTTCTTGAGGGAAGCTCCGGTTTGCAAGAAGCTTACACCAAAGCTTGCCCCAATTCGGCCAAAAAAATTACCACAACATGTTGGTGCCATGTCATGACACAATGCCAAGTTTCATGATTTTCAAGCGTGTTTTGGATTTATAGGAATTAAAAACCAAGTTTCTCAATCTTTACGGCCGAGCCACAACGCCAGATGTTAGAATTTCATTCCCATTTTTTGCATGGGACCTATAAATTCACCCAAGGACACACATGTGATTTTTCAACTAACTTTGGTGCACTAGAGCATTTGCTTGTAGTTCCAATTTCAATTATGCACATTAAATGCCCAGAAACTCAATTAATATATAAAAAAGGCCAAATAAACCCAAAATAATTCCAAAATTTAGCACGATCTTCTATTTGGCCTAATCTGCCTGTGTAAAAAATTAAGGCGGGAGAAGGTAGTGTACGTATGTCGTTTCGCACACGGGGGTGACACGATCCCTCTCGGAACCACGACCCTTCTTGAGGGAAGCTCCGGTTTGAAAGAAGCTTGGACCAAAGCTTTTCCCAATTTGGCGAAAAAATTTACCGCAGCATGTTGTTGCTATGTCATGACACCATGCCAAGTTTCATGATTTTCAGGCGTGTTTTGGATTTACCGAAATTAAAAAACCAAGTTTCTCAATCTTTACGCCCGAGCCACGACGCCCAGATGTTTGAATTTCACTCCCATTTCTTGCATGTTACCTATAAATTCACCCAAGGACACACATGTGATTTTCAACCAACTTTGGTGCACTAGAGCATGTGCTTGTTGTTCAAATTTGAATTGTGCACATTAAATGCCCAGAAACTCAATTAATGTATTAAAAATGCCAAACGAACCCGGAATAATTCCAAAATTTAGCACGATACTTCTATTTGGTCTAATATGCCTATGTAAAAAAATTAAGGCAGGAGAAGGCAGTGTACGTATGTTGTTTCGCACGCGGAGGTGACACGTTCCCTCTCGGAACCACGAGCCTTCTTGAGGGAATCTCCGGTTTGCAAGAATCTTACACCAAAGCTTGTCCCAATTCGGCCAAAAAAATTACCACAACATGTTGGTGCCATGTCATGACACCATGCCAAGTTTCATGATTTTCAAGCGTGTTTTGGATTTACACGAATTAAAAACCAAGTTTCTCAATCTTTACGACCGAGCCACAACGCCCAGATGCTTGAACATTTCTTGCATGGGACCTATAAATTCACCCAAGGACACACATGTGATTTTTCAACAAACTTTGGTGCACTGGAGCATGTGCTTGTAGTTCAAATTCGAATTATGCACATTAAATGCCTAGAAACTCAATTAATGCATAAAAATGCCAAACAAACCTGGAATAATTCCAAAATTTAGCACGATACTTCTATTTGGTCTAATCTGCCTGTGTAAAAAAATTAAGGCACGAGAAGACAGTGTACGTATGTCGTTTCGCACACGGAGGTGACATGTTCCCTCTCGGAACCACGAGCCTTCTTGAGGGAAGCTCTGGTTTGTAAGAAGCTTACACCAAACCTTGTCCCAATTCAGCGAAAAAAAATTACCGCGGCATGTTGGTGCCATGTCAGGACACCATGCCAAGTTTTATGATTTCCAGGCATATTTTGGATTTACAGAAATTAAAAAACCAAGTTTCTCAATCTTTACGCCCGAGCCGTGACGCCCAGTTGTTTGAATTTCATTCTCATTTCTTGCATGGGACATATAAATTCACCCAAGGACACACATGTGATTTTCAACCAACTTTGGTGCACTAGAGCATGTGCTTGTTGTTCAAATTTGAATTGTGCACATTAAATGCCCAGAAACTCAATTAATGTATTAAAATGCCAAACGAACCCAGAATAATTCCAAAATTTAGCACGATACTTCTATTTGGTCTAATATGCCTATGTAAAAAAAATTAAGGCAGGAGAAGGCAGTGTACGTATGTTGTTTCACGCACGGAGGTGACACGTTCCCTCTCGGAACCACGAGCCTTCTTGAGGGAAGCTCCGGTTTCCAAGAAGCATACACGAAAGCTTGTCCCGATTCAGCCAAAAAAATTACCACAACATGTTGGTGCCATGTCATGACACCATGCCAAGTTTCATGATTTTCAAGCGTGTTTTGGATTTACACGAATTAAAAACCAAGTTTCTCAATCTTTACGGCCGAGCCACAAGGCCCAAATGTTTGAATTTCATTCCCATTTCTTGCATGGGACCTATAAATTCACCCAAGGACACACATGTGATTTTTCAACAAACTTTGGTGCACTGCAGCATGTGCTTGTAGTTCAAATTTGAATTATGCACATTAAATGCCTAGAAACTCAATTAATGCATAAAAATGCCAAACAAACCTGGAATAATTCCAAAATTTAGCACGATACTTCTATTTGGTCTAATCTGCTTGTGTAAAAAAATTAAGGCAGGAGAAGACAGTGTACGTATGTCGTTTCGCACACGGAGGTGACATGTTCCCTCTCGGAACCACGAGCCTTCTTGAGGGAAGCTCTGGTTTGCAAGAAGCTTACACCAAAGCTGGTCCCAATTCAGCCAAAAAAATTACCGCGGCATGTTGGTGCCATGTCAGGATACCATGCCAAGTTTTATGATTTTCAGGCGTATTTTGGATTTACAGGAATTAAGAAAACAAGTTTCTCAATCTTCCCGGCCGAGCCATGACGCTTAGATGTTTGAATTTCATTCCCATTTCTTGCATGGGACCTATAAATTCACCCAAGGACACACATGTGATTTTTCAACAAACTTTGCTGCACTGGAGCATGTGCTTGTAGTTCAAATTTGAATTATGCACATTAAACGCCCAGAAACTCAATTAATGCATCAAAATGCCAAACGAAACTGGCATAATTCCAAATTTAAACACGACACTCTTGTACTAGTTGCATTTTCACTGTATGTAAATGTTCTAGCTATTCAAACACCATCCTTTCCCTCCGTAACACCATTTTGTCTTTCAAAACATAATGAAAAAATCAGGTATACCACAAACAATTAACTAGAAAGAATCGTGTGGGATGCGATATGAAATATCTTGGCACACCGTGTTGTCTGGCTTACGGAGGAAGCTTCATCATCTACACTCCTCCGCCCCCGCTTGAACCATACTTGCACGCCAGTTTCTCGCGGCATCGAGCGAATTTTTTTTGCCTCCGCGGAAATGTCTATCTCCCTTCCCCTCCCTCCCACCAGAAGCTACATTTCCACTGTTCCTCCTTGCTTTCCAAGTTCAAACCTTCATTGCTGACTGGCAGCTCAGACTCCTCGCCGGCGACCCTTCTTCTTGCAGCTCAGCCTCCTCGTCGGCGACCCTTCTTCTTGCACCGCCGCCTCCTCGCCGGTGACCCTTCTTCTTGCAGGGCCCCCTCCTCGTCGGCGACCCTTCTTCTTGCTGCGTGGCCTCCTCGTCGCCCACCCTTCTTCTTGCTGCATGGCCTCGTCCATATGGTCAGGTAATCCACACCGAACCCACACAATCCACCTCCTTTCCTATCCCACATGCCCCGACCGACGATGCTACACCTTCCGCCAAAATCAATGTCCCCCTCCTCCAATTAAGTGCCGCCCACAACCATTTTGCACGCAGTATAACATGGAGCTCAGTAGCATGCGGTCGCACACGTGCATGTGGTCGCTATGGCTTCCATGCATGACGACCGCCAGATCTTGGAGGAGCACCTCATCTTCGAGGCCACCATCGACACCGCCATGTGGTTGTCTACTTTAAAATACAGTTCGTGCTATTTTCTCGAGGCGACCGCCAGTGCCTTCTAGCGATTTGTCCTCTATAATGTTAATATGCAATCTGATGTTCAGTTAACAGTTTGGTCTTCCGAAATGTAATGTTTGTTAACACTTTGGTCCAACAATTGCTACATTTCGTAGTACTGTTCTCAAGCATTCTTTGTTTTGTTAACTGTCTTATCTTCTAGTACATGTTTCTATTCTGCAATGTCGTGCTCAGTTAACTATTTTGGTTCATTTGGTCTATTGTCCATTTAACTGTTTGGTTTAGTTCTGCAATTTGTTTTCAGTTGATGTGGGTTCAATTTTGTATTGTTATGCATATGACACCAATCGAATTTGGTTGTACTCTATACATATTCTACTGATAGTACGACAACTCTCAGTTAACTTGATCAAGATCTTCCTGATGTGTGTTGCAGGGAAACAATGGGAGACACTGCGGTTTACCATCGAGGTTTGTTCAAGCATGGTCCTTTGGCTAATAGCACATTATTGTGCAGTTGCATGAATCATTCTAATATTTAGGTTTCTAAGAATTTGGTCTTGCACATGTAGGTCCTGCTGTCAGAGGCTTAGACCCACTGTTCGACCAATTTTGCATATGGGGAAATGAGATATACATGAATATCAGTCAAGTCAAGAAACTAATAAAGATTGTTAGGATGAAGAAACTTGTGAAGAATAACGGCAAGATCTTGTACGCACAATGAAGAAGACATCAGTCAACTATAGGATGGTACTAACTCTTTTACCTTGTTTTTACCCCTTGCGCCATTTCAAAATTTATAACAGCGATTTATGCATATCTTTGTTTTCAGTACTTTACAAAGCAGTTCACCGATGATTTCCTCTCAAACCACATGCATAGTCAAGAGGCGAGGAAGGTATTCATTCAACACCCACGGTACAATATTGAAGTCTTGCTGAAGAGGACGAAGGTTGGGCGGACAATTATCCATAACCACTGGCCTAAAGTTGCAAGGACATTCAACATCACTTAAGGCTCAATATTTGCCTTCCGCTTCTGTAGTTTCCCAGGTGTGACTCATCTGTCTACTTACCGTGTATGATGCTACTTTCCAAAGGTTTTTATGTTGCATGTGAAACTTGGTGCTATTGTGTAATGGTGTAACTGAGTGCTGAAGCTATCTGATGTAATTTGATTATGAAATCCTGGTTTCTTTTATACGCATATGAAATGTCTGGCGTGTTTTATAAGAAATATCAATTTGATTAGTACATGGATTATCAATAATAGGCTAATTACCCTGCTTGTTGGGATTTTCTATTGCAGACGGTTACTCAGACATCACCATGGGCGATGAACTCAAACAACCCACACGGTTTCTAGAAAGTAGGCGTGTTCGATCAACAACAATCACACACGGCTTCTGGCATTGAACTGTTTGATTTAGGCCACCTTACACAAATGTTTCCACCCAAAGAACTCTGTGTGATATGCATACCTATGGAAATGTATTTCTGGGATTCACCGTGTGGGATGTACATACCTATGGAAATGATTGGGTTTCAATGCCTCGCTCGACAGCACACGAGCTCATTTGGTGTCCCGGGAGGGCCTATCCCCGACGATTTTTGGGTCGTGTGGGAAGGACCCCCCTATCGCCCACACTCACTTGGCGACAGTTCCAAACGCCGTCGCGGAAAGGGGTTAAAAACCATTTGTATAGCACCTCACTGTACCAGTGGTGTGTCCCTGGATGCATGTTTAGTCCCAATGCAAGAAATTTCCAACATTGAGAATTTTAATTTTTAAAATATAGTAAATCCAAAACTTAGTTGAAATTCATGAAACTTATCATGGTGTCATATGGACACCAATCGACTCTGATATTGTGTTTTTTGTCAAATCTGAGACAAGTTTTGATATAAGCTTCTTACAAATGGGTGATCACTAATAATTTACAACCAATATCGCAAAAGCTCTATTTGTTCAAACCGTGGGTGTTATACCAACAATGTACATGCCATGCTTCGGTTCAGTAATAAAGCGACAGAATTAATAATCAAAAAAGAAAAACAATATACATGCCACCACATGTCCCGTGTGCCGTGCGACTAGCCGTGAGTTGACGGTACGCATGTGAGCAGTCCGCCGCGCAGGCAAGCCGGGAGGCATGCGGGCAGGTGTGTGAATTGACGGGAGGCGTGTTTGCTACGCAGTGTCACCGGCAGGCGTGCAAGTAGCTGTGTGAAATGAAGATAGGCATGCAAGCAATGCGCTGTGCAGGCTCACCAGGAGGCGAGCCCGCCCTTTGACTCCCGCCACCTCACTCCCACTCCTCCATATTAATGGCACGCCTGAGCCGCTGGTCATAATAGGCGGCCGTACCCCCCATTCCCGCTACACAGACAATCCTCTCTTTGCGCCTGCATCGTCGACGCTGTTCTCAGTCGTCACTATTGTCAGTGTATGAGGATGCCGCCGAAGCGCACCATCGGAGGGAGTGGCGACGCTGGGGCGACTGAAGCATCTGAGCATGGCGGGAAGGTGGAGACAGAGGTTGCCTTCGCCGCCGACGAGGCCCCGCATGGGCATAAGTGTGAACTTGACGTTGTAGACACAGGCATGCTTCTCCAGCCGGAGCCGAAGGTCCACATCGCACTACAAAAAAATACACTTCCGTGATGATACATGTTTATCACAGTAGGTCGCATTTTCTGCCATGCATGTACATCCATGCCGATTTTATGACAGAATCAAGATAGTCATACCTGTGCTATCGTAGAAGTGTTCCATGACATTACCAAAATTATCTCAAGGAAGTGTCCACTTCCATGACGATAAATCCCGCGTCACAGAAGTGCTTTCGTCAAGCGTGACCGACACATGGCATCCACTGTAACGAAACGCCGTTAAGCTATCGGGTCAGGTTTTGGATCGATAACCCGTTAACAGCCCCGACCAATGGGGATTTTCCACATGTAAAATCATCATTGGCTGGAGGAAACACGTGTTGGCTCATCGTTGGGACAAATGTCATCCACTCATTGGACAGAAGGCGCCTATGATACATCGACACGTGGCACGGCCCAACAGAGGCCCATTCCTGTGAAAAGGCCAGCCCGTTTGACATGGTCAAAAGGTGGCGGGTCGGCCCATGTAAAGCCTATTAACGGCCTGTTCACATATAGCCCATTTACAGCCCGCTAACCCAAGGCCCGTTATGCCCTATCCGAATTAGGCCTAGTAGCGTCATCTGGGCCACCCAATAGGATTCCAGCCCATTTTCACTTCTGGCCCATGTATGGCCCATGACGTCTTTTGGCCCATATGAGGCCCTATGTAACTCTTGGCCTATTAACGCCCCAAGGTGAAACTGGCCCGTAATGAGTAGTGTATCACTTTACACCCATTAACGACCCGTGGTGAAACTGGCCCGTAATGAACAGTGTATCACTTTATACCCATTAACGGCCCGTTATTCCGCTTGGCCGTTTCCAGCCCATGTTATCTTTCGGCCTTCTCAAAGCCCATTTATTCTTGGGCTCATTTCCAGCATTCGTTTACTTATGGCCCGTTACTGTCATTTTCTGCTTGTGGGCCAAATTCAGCCCGTGGTTACAGTCGGCCCGTTTGTGGTCCATTAATACGTTGGACCATTTTCATAACGTCATCAAATACAGCCTATTAACGATGGCCCGTTATGGTCGGCCCATGAACGGACGATTCCAAATATAGCCCGTTTACGACCATAATGCGGCCTGTTATTGGCCCATGTTTGGCCAATCGATCATACTGCCTATATAAGTCCCATTGATGATACGGCCCGTAGAAGGCCCATTGTTTCTACGGCCCATAGAAGGCCCACTATTTCTACGGCCCGTAGAAGGCCCACTGTTTCTACGGCCCGTAGGAGGCCCAGTGTCATGACAGTAAATATTAGCCCATGGTTATTGTGACCTAGTTTTAAAAAATAGGTTATTGCAGCCACTAGCAAACCGCGGAAAAAGAACTGCAATGACTACAAGCAAACAAATAAACAAGACAACAAGGAAATAAATAAGCAAGCAACTTACACTAGGCTATCACGGCTATCACACATATTACATCCACTGGGCATCAAAGTTCGCCACCAGTGCAAATAAATGCATGAACAAAAGAATATACAAAACTGAGAGCACTTCAGAAGGCACTAGGCCTGGCCAAGTCGGGCCCCCAAATAGTGAAGAAGCTGAGTAGGCCTCAGTTGTGTCAACGATAGATGCATCAACACTAGATTTAAGGCATGATGGTGCGCACGGCAGTCCTCTGACATCTTCATTGCATCTTTGACTTCAAGTCGGAGCTGAGCTGAAGCAAGCCTTTCCGCTTTAAGTTTAGACTGAAGAAGTCGAACTGATTGAGGCAACAACTGCACAGAGGTTGTCTCACACCTGCTGGTGAGTAGCTTCAACTCACTGTCTTCATCAAGACAGGACCTTGGGGTCATCTCGCTGTCCTCAAGATGGTTTGGCTCACTATCTTCCCTAAAGTTCTACCTGGCGTAGGAGATACGAGTCTGAAAGAGAAACAAGGAGACACGTAACAGGTTTCACAATTATATAAGCAAATAAATAGATCTGTTCTGCATAAGGAACATGTTTTTACAACTACAATTTGAAACTGGTAGTTGTTGCAAACATCCAATCAGATATAAACAGCAAAGCAAACAGCAGTGGAGGAAATGATGCCTATCCAAATCTATACTAGAACAAAGTTTGAAGGCTTGAGAAGGATGAACTTACATTACATGTTAACACGGGCTGGACAAAGCCCTTCTCCATGTTGATGGAAGGATAATTCAATAAATTCCCCAAAGAAAATTCTTTATAAGCGTTGCCATTATTCTACATTTTGCAAAGAGTAAATATAGATCAAATAATATTGGAAGAAACAGATGATAATGAAGCTCAGGTGCAGACTGATGATACATAATCAAATAGCAATTAATTAAGTACAACGTTACAAGGCAAAAGGGAGAGAGGTACTGACAAGAGAAATGCAGAGCCCATTATTGTTTTGATATCGTATGATCCTTTGAGCAGGGAGATTCATCTGAAATTAGTTTTCATACAAGAGAGAAGGTAAGGCACAAGCAGAAATTTGGGAGTTCAAATTTTGAATTGATATCATAGAAAGTACTTGACGCTGGGCTCCCAGCAGTTCTAATAGGGGTTTGTCCACTGGAGTAGGGGTAAAGTGTGGTACAGTTGGGCCTGTGTTTTCTGTGGCTGCTGATCTATCTAATCTAACAGGTATCACTACCTTTTCCAAATACCTAGTTTCTACTGCTTGAGGATCTGCACTCACCCTCTTCCTTTTGGACATCTATTACGAAAGAACAACATTTGACTGGGAAAACATAGTGTGACGACACATGGAATATGTACAGAAAATGGATAGTATGGCATATACTCATATGTGATGCTTAAACTAAGCAGATGGTTTAACAAAGTAGAAGTAATGCAAGAGGTCAGATGCAAAATATGTGCGACCAATACAACTTTGCAAAGTTAGAGCAAGCACCTTGATGGGTGAATAAGATAGCCCATCCTCCACCATGCCAAATTTGTTAGCCAGTGGATCGTTCCGCAATATTCATCTTGTGCGCCCATTCTCATATTCATTTTGATAATGTTCAATATCTGACATGGATGAAAACATAAAATCAAGTGAGATTTTCTTTGTAATGCAGAAGTGATTCTAATCCAATACTGCCTCCCTGTAAACCCCTTTGTGCTATCTCTGCAATTCTTTTAAAAGATGCCATGCATGTTGTAATTTGTTGTGTGCATTAATATAATGTGGCCTACTACTCAAAATATGAGAGCTCCAGAAGTGATGACACTTTGCAGATGATAGCTTCAACATATACTAAGGGAGAACAACTCGACCTGACTAGTGGACCGCAAGAGAAGAGTATCATCTTAAAGAAGAGCCGAAGAGCAACCAGATTGAAGATATTACAAGTCTTTCAATACAATATCGGTTGGCCACCCATAATGAACCAGAGCGCACAGAGAAATACTATTCTTTCCGGTCTCTCCATATGTGGCTCACATGCATCTCGAAACTAAAGTAGGAACATTTAGCTAACCAATTAAACATCTCTCAGTTTTACTAATATCAGCAATAATATCAGATATGAAATTGTACAACTAAGCTTGTTTAGCTCGATGGGTGGAGCAGTGCTATTACGACACGAACCACGTAGGCTGATTGTGGTCATCATAAAATGGGGAAAACATAAGCATGATGAGTACAATGTTGACCGTGGCAGTGGGATGGCAGATCTGAAGCTGCAAACCGTGCAAAGGGTAGTTAGCAACCGATGTTTGCTTTGAAATAACAACTAAGATTTGGTATGAAAGTACGGTCAACAAGTGACAAAGAAATGCAATTATGATGTCTCTCTATATGTCGCGACATGCATTTGGAAACTCAAGTGGGACCTTTAGCTAACCAATTAAATGTGTCGGTTAACTAATATCAGTATCATATCACAATCATATTTGAACAACTAAGCTTTCAGATTATGAGTGTTGTGTTGTTTAGCTTGAAGGGTGGAGTAATGCTAGTACGACAGAAAGCACCTACGCAGATCATGGTAGAGTAGATAAAAGGGGAAACCCCTAAGCATCAAGAGAAAAATCAAGAAAGTGGAACTAGCTGGACCAGTGGGTGGCGCACATGCTTTTCGAAACGAATATAGGAACATTAGGTGACCAATTAAATGTTCTCTGTTTTAGTGATAAGAGCATCATATCAGATTCGTATTTCAACACGTAAGCTTTGGGTTGAGGTCTTGAGGAGCAGTGCTAGCACGACACGAAGCACCTACGATGATGGTAGTGAATATAAAGGGTGGAAACCATAAGCTTTACGAGTATAGTGCCCGTGCCATGGCAGATCTGAAGGTGCAAACTGGACAAAACTACTTCGCAACCAATGTTTGCTTTCAACTAGACACTATGATTTGGTACGGACAAGAAAAGTACAGTAAACAAATTATGATCTATTTTTCGGTTGAGATCAATAACTTAAGCACATATGGAAGAGTACCACCTCTCTTGCGACGCCGTGTAGGCCTATGCTGATATGTTGAGGGTGCTGCGAGTGTGATGGCTGTCGGCCGCGGGGAAGAAGACTTTAGACGGCAGACAGCTGGGTCGGGGGATATATCCTGTTGCCGTGGACGAGGCGGTCGTAGGAGCGGCAACGGCAAGGTGGACGACAGTGCCGATGAAGCGAGAGGAGGCGATGGAAGGATCCTGGTCCAGCGCCGTGGATGAGAGACGTCCATCTCTTGCAGTGGACGATGGGGTAGGGGTAGCGGCTCTGGCAAGGTGGAAGATGGGGTGGCGGACGGAGGAGGCTGGCCGTAGTGCAGAGGTTGTCGTGCCGCCGACGGTGTATGAATGGGGAAGTGGAGGGGAGGGGGGTGTCTCAAACTTTGGGACGCGCTTCTGTGAAATGGGGGAAAGTTATGAACTTATCCCCCGTTTAAAATTTTGGAAATCGCGTCGGTTGGGGACAGGACGGTAATCTCGCATCTCCCAAATATTTGCCGGTAACTATTTCGGGCGAGGAGAGGGTGTTTTGCCGTCCACGGTTGGCGCCCATGGTGTATGAACTTGGCTGACAGGTAGGGCGGTTGTGTCACGTCTGATGGAAGTTACACATCTTCCCCTATTTAAAATATTAGCCTACATCGATTTCGGACGAGGAGAGCTTGTTTTTCCACCCACCGTGTATGAATGGGGAAATGGAGGATGAGACACATGTCTTTCGGATGAGCTTGAATCAAATGTGTTTTGCTGCCCACGTTTGGCGCCCACCGTCTCTGAATGGGCTCAGAGGCCGTTGTGTCACGTTTGATTGAAGTTACTAGTCTACCCCTATCGACAGCAGTGTAAATCCGGTTGATAAGGATGTCAAGTGTTAGGGGTAGACAATAATTTCCATCTCGCAAACACTTGCTTCGGGCAGGCCACAAATTATAGTGGGTGTTTAGCCTCTTTGTTCAAAACTTGGGAGAATTAGCATTCACGTTCGCCCTGGGACCTGGCAAACTAAATTCAAACCCAATTTGTATTCGATTACGAATATCCACAGATAATTATATGTTTTGTTATTTATTTCTTCAAAACCACAACAAAGATTTATTCCACCTTTATATATGATTATGATTTAGAAATGCCGTGATCTTCGAATTCAGTAGGTTGGATACACTCTGAGTCAAACAGTTATTTCATCCAATACAATATGCTCACACGAAAAACAGTTCACCTTATGTCAATCATACAAGTACTGAGGATTACCTCGCCTAAAAAATTCAGATCATTACAACACATGGACAACATAGGGGGTCTTGCAACATAATCCATTCAGAGACATGACACAACATGCAAGTACAATAATCTAATGACAATTTCAACTGGTATCTAAAGAAGAACCGGGATTACCTTGGGCTTCAGATAGCAGAAACAGCAGGACCTCCTCCGTCTTCAAATGCAACATTCTTACTTCCTCCAATTCTTGGGTTGCTTGCATAATGCGTGCCGCTAATTCCGTAATTTCCAGCCTCAAGATAAAGATTACCTCATTCATGGCAGCCACACCATCTCTTTCTGCCTCTAGTAGAGCCTCAAGCACTATAATATCTGTGCTCAGACTGCTCTCCGGCGGTGTTGCCTCTGAACTGCTACCATCTGGTAACATGGATGGCGCACTGCTTCCACAAATAGATTCTGGGTTGTACATTGTGTCCTAGTGTGAACGGCATCCTGAAAGGTTTCCGCTGGACATCAGTAAGAGATAGTTATCGTATGATCCAGGCAGTAAGCTTACATGGTAAACGACGGACGAATTATTGCCGAGCATGGCAAACTATATTTAAATGGTTCGAAGCAGCATCAGCCGAAAAGAAATTAAAATGGTAAGATGAAACTAGGGATGTAAGTGGCAAATAAACGACATCCGCCAGTCCCATCTAGTTAGTTTTTGCTACCTCCCTAGTTCATTTTCCTCAAAAACAAAAACTCTTTTGAACTATCATACCACTAGTGGACTTTAATCGGGATTAAACGAGACCCAGTTGACATCCCTAGTTGAAAGGGAGTGTACAACCGCTATATTTAAGTTGCCAAGGCATCTAAGCAGTTGAAATAATCTGAGAAAGCACTTAACAGTGTGGCCTCATATAAACTACGAAGACAGTCTTGTGATGAAGTTGAGAGGAAAAGTTAAGGACTCAAATGAAATAGGCATGCATTTCTTTACGATAGTACAGCAGGCACTGCTGACATATTGGCCAACTCAGGTATAGCGTAACAACAAATAAGCATTCGAATCAAGCAATACAGCAAAGCAGACAACTGAACTATTTGTAATTCGGTAGGATTACACGTTGAGGGCACAAGCCAAGAAAGCAGCCCACTCGCATTACATTTCACATGTACTAAAACACACTGGCTTACCATATGTTGTTGTGAAGCCTAGCTGCTGTTGCAATGTTCTTTGAAGATATCGTCAGCATCCCGTGGTTGCAAATCTAGTTGTTGTAGTTTATTCTGCACCATCTATTTAGGTAAAATTAATTTTAATCGCATGCACTGGTCCGAATTGATCATCAATGGTTCATCTAAACTAATGAAAGAAGGGTGTGTGCATACACGACAATATATCTGCTTCCCTCTATTTTTATGCTTGTTCGAGGTGCCAGCCCCAAAAGAACAAATATTTTGCTTGATGGGGTTGGCAGCTCCATAATTAATAGAAGCATCAAATTAGTCATGCAACTTGGGAAGATCAAGAACACACAAACAAGTAATGAACAGAGGCTCGGAGCAGTGATGTAATAGCTAGCATCAGAAAATGTAGGGTAAAACGAACAAAAAGCAGCGGAACCACATGCTAGTTTGCTGATGTGTAATTAAGCATAGAGAACATTAAGCAGTCTGATGGAACCAACAGGTGGCATCAGAACAAAACTAAAGCATATTAACTATATGTGCACTGGTATGTAATTTAGCACATGTAACATGTTCACTGCCAGAAGTATGGCCCTACAGGTGCAAGCAGAAAAACGCGTCTCATGAAAAACTGAATGATGCCCTGAAGATTTTCAAAGGTGAGGTGCTTATGCTAGGAAAGTGAACGTAGGCGTCGGCCGTTGGATAATAGTACCTGATTCTCGGCGGCGTATGGGTATCGTTGTCATACTTGATAGCTAAGGATCGTCGATGGTGCTCGTGTTGCGGTTGAGTTTGGGCCGGCTGTCGCCGTCGCTGAAGCGGCTCCGGTGCTACGGTTGCGGCGCCTGTCGACATACAAGAAAGCTCATCTGTGGTAAGTGAACAGTTGCACGATAAAGAGAAAAACCGAAGGAGTACAAATCAAAATAACCTGATGAGGCTGCGGCGTCGGTAAAGCAGGGCCGGTGGAGTTGAATATGGCGTCCGTGGAGCGGGTCCGGTGCAGTGGACGAAGGCTTCGGCGGGCGCGTTGTACAGTGCTTTCGGTGAGGCGGATCTGTTGCGGCGGACGAGGGCTTGTATGAAGGGCCAGCGAAGGGGCGGACGAGGGAGTCAGTGAAGGGCCTATGCTGTGGTGGACGAGGGCGCCGGTTAAGCAGATCCGGTGCGGTGGACCATGATGGCGGTCAAGGAGATCTGGAGCGGTGGACAAGCCAGTCGCTGAAGCGGCTCCGGTGAAGTGGTGAGTTGGCAGTTGGGGGTTCCAAGGTGCGGAAGGTAGATCCGGCGGGGTGTGAGGTCCACCGCTGCGGCGGAGGACTAGATTCGGCGGCTTGCCGTGGTTGGGGGGTCGGGGAGGGGAAGGGGAGGGGCTCTGGGGAAGAATGTTGGGGGCAAAGAGGGGAAAACAATGGAGTTACCAAAGCAGCCCTTTTCCGTTCATGTGGCAGGGGTAAAACAGGAATATCGCAGGGCTAAACTTTCGGGCGCGTGATATTTCGATGTGAGCGGGAAGTTTGAAAGCTTTTGGCGCCTAAAATTATAAGTATTCTGCTCTCGTACGGCCGACTATGATATCATGGCCGACAATTTGTTTGTTTTGCACGCAAAAAAATGTGCAAGTTTTGAAAATCAATGTCTCCAACTCGAAACTTAGATTGTCCATTCAATTCAAATATGGATCATTGAGCTACTACAAGCAAATACCATCATACGGTCCAATTCAAATGAAATTCCAAATGTGTTTATCCTAAATATGATGACAAAAGCAAAAATGTGTATGTGTATGAATAAAGTGGATGATTATAAAGTTTGAACATGCCCGTATGTGTATATCTCTAGGTTTGATATATGAATTTGAAATCACGAAATCCCGGCTTAAAAAATGTACCTCCGTTTAAATGAATTACAAAAGCTAATGATGGAGTCGAATTCCAAAATTCCAATCTTAGGTTTGTAATTCTGGTACATCAAGGTATATCACGCATGTTCAAAAGTATCGTTATCTCATAGTACAAACTGTGAAACAAATTGATCAACCATGAGTGCACAATATCTCAATTACGCTAAAGTCCCTCAAATATAGACACCTCACTCTTTATCTGAAGTCAACCCCCCCCCACCACACACACACACACATAGAGAAGTCGTTCTCTCCCCCAAACACCAACACACGAGCACATTAACACCCCTCTCTCTTGTAAAGTCCGGACCCCAACATAGGTCTCTATCACTTTGTCTCTCGGGCATGCACACATCTCTTCCCTCACTCTCTAGGTCTCCCGCTATCTCTCTTACCCAAGCACACGCACTATGTAGAGTGTATATTTCCCATACACACAAAACGTCGCCCCCAAACGTCTATCTCCCTAGTTATGTGGTTCTCGCGCACTCACCTCACACACCACCCCCACTGCAAACAAGCACACTTTGTCTCCTTGTGCACCACTCTCCTCTTTCTATCTCTCCCACATGCGGACCCGCCCCAGCTCCTTCCCTGTATACATATATGTCGTGACTCTTTGCATAGCTCCCTAATGTATAATCGTTCTCGATTTCGCACATTGTTCTCTACACCATCTATTCTAGATCTCTCATGAAGTCCCTATCACACACACGACGACTCGCTTCCCTTGCGTCTCCGTTCATAGGCCAATTTCGGACAACATCAACATTGTCTCCCTATCTATACGCCATTTATGGACACAAACGACCCCTCTCGCCCCTCTCTTCCTCTCTCTCTCTCTCTCCGTTGCTAGCTCTCTCTTTCTCTTGCTCTCACACCCCTATCCCACACACACACTCGATGTCTCTTCCAAATAGTCTGCTTCCCCCGCCCGCACCCGTGTTGTCTCGCTACTACACATGTCACACCATTCCCCCTTCCCTTATACTAGGTTTACATCATCAGTGGTCTCTCTACTCCACATACACTCTCCCCTCTCACACACAAACGCGTGCACAAACACACACAGACACGCACAAACACCCATTTATCTGGATCCCCATCTCTCCTCATGTCCGCATGTGTATCTCACACACTCACTCTCTAATTATGTATATGTGTCTCCATGTTACACAACACAAAGCCCCATGTACATGTTTCCCTCTATCCTCCACACACATAGACACAAAGAATCTGTTATCATTGCCCCAGTCTCTAACATATCACACACGCACATTGTCTCTCTCTCTCTCTCTCTCTCTCTCTCTCTCTCTCGCAAACACGCTCAACAAGGGTTTCCCCGTGAATAACTTACCGTCTATTCATCAACAGTCGTGGCAGTACGGTGAACACGAGACATGAAAAAGAATAAATCTACACGTGCTTAGAGCACCTAGTATGACTACTAGGACTAGAGGAAGCCAAAAAGCGCGTTGCCGTCACCCCCTCCTTGTCAGCGGCGGGAAAATCTTTGTTTTACACAGTCAAGAAGTCATTGTGCTAAGGCCCCACATGCCGAGGCATTGAATAGAATGTAGATGCTAGTTTACGGAAGCAAGTATCGATAATACGTTTGTATCTCCATACTTATATTTCTTCTCTTATAAAAAACCGAGTTGGGGATGATGGTACGTGTGCCATCTTGCAACATAGACCGTCCGATCTATATCTGACGGATTGAAACTAAACTAAAAGATACCCGCACCCCTCTCCACATTTGCAGACAAGGCCTTCCCTCGTTCATCCTTATCTCCAACAAACCTCATTGTTGAGCAATTAAGAAAGGAAGCCTCTGGAACAAACTGGCCTGGTGGCTGCTGCCGGCATCGTCAATCCCCATGCCTCCGCTCAGTCCGACCACCAACCACCACCACACCCCACTCCTCTTCACCTTATCTCATATTTCTCGAGATATCATTAGTTTTTACACATGGGATTACTCCCGCAAGGGTCAATCACAACAAGTGTTTTATAAAAAAATGCATCTTGATGTTCCGTGCAATGCACGGATCTTGCTAGTACTCCTACACAAGACTAAGTTGGTGATGCTGGTGTGTCTGCCATCCGTCGTTTCTGACCATTAGATCTACATCTAACGATTGTGAGGTAAGTTGTTGCCTTTTCTCACCAACATCCCACTTGTCTACCAATTTGCAGAAAAACCCATAATTAGTATCTTAAAACCAACCACATCCCTCCCTGACCTCACCAAAACAGCCCAAGGAATATATTCTAATTGAAACATAATATATCTCTAGTGACATATGTATATCAAAATTAGAGTGTTTTGTACCAAGTTTGTGAATAAGTATTATTCTAATTATGATTCGTTGCAACGGACATGAACATTGCTAGTATTTCCAACCATGCATTTTTTCCTAGTATTCCATAGTTTCGAGTTTTCCATCAAGATATTAGTCACTCATGGTTGATATTTACTTTCAATCATGTACACATATGCACTATGTAACTAGCCTTGCTTATTGGCTTCCAAAGCTTAAATTTCACTACTACTTACAATATGTAGAGTATTTAACAGAAAACTACCACTTTCAACCAGCCCTAGGAAGAATCTATTGTACAAAAAATAGCAAAAACATACCCAAAATTTCTTAATCCACGCCAAAAACTACCTAGTACTCCTACCAATTAGGTTCGTTTAAACCCACTTATGACAGGGTTGGCCCACACGTCCGTGCTGACGAGGTAGCTTAAACCAACACATTTTGTTTGACCGTTGACACGAGGGGCCCACATCTAACCTTCTATCCTATTATTTCCCCCCAAATCATTATTTTTCCTGAACATTACTTCAAATAGTACTGATGCGTGTTCGTCGGTGGCGCTGGTGATGAGCGAGTTGGCCGCCGCTCCGCCGGACGGGCCGGACGCCGAGCTGGCCTCCGCATGGGTTGGCAGGCTGGCCCGAGCGTGACTCATGAGCGAGCAAGCCGACGCGCTGGCCTTCGCTCGAGCCAGATGGCTAGCCTTAGCACGGCACGCACGAGCAAGCCGCCGCGCTGCCGTGCCAATCTAGCTAGCAAACCTTCCAGACAAGCAGCTGGACGGAGCTATCTTGGCTAGCTAGCGGCCGCGAGCGTCGGACGGAGCTAGCATCCGGGCTGCTGCAACATGGGCTCCGCACTGCCGGCGGTTTTGACCTCGCCTTCTGCCGGCGTTGGTAGCTGCGTCCCATGGCCGAGGATGACTAGGTGGACTGGCCGGAGGTAGGAGGTCACTCGAGGACAATGGTTGATAAGGTAGTCTTATCTTAAGTCTGCCACGTATGCAAGTGGTTGTAGTTTCTTGGCATTTTAGTGGTTTCTTGCATTATTAGAGCAAGTACAATAGAGCTGAGTCACCGGGCTATAAGAAATAAACTAGTATATTTATTCTTAGTTGGAGGAAAGAGAAGAGGAGAGAGAAGGTAAGCGGGCTCTTCATGAAGAGCCAGCTCTAGCACGTGCTCCTAGGCACTTTGTGAGAATGAGAAGTGGGCCACATAATAAAAAAGTAGTACACTCTTTTGATCTATTATTGTACATGTTGGCTATAAGATGGGATGTAGATGACATGGCACTGGCTTATAGCCAGTAGCTGGCTATACTATTAACCATGCTCTTAGGGGTTTCTTGTAAGGAACAATGTACGTACTACTAGCGATAAAAGGCGATTCTAGGTTGTGTTGTACTCCAACGAGTACTAGTAGTGGTCGCGGGAGTGTATACCTCGTTTTGTGGGTTCGATCCCGGCCGAACGCACGGCGGCCTTTTAAAAAAATAGTACTACTACACTTCGCTGCGAGCCAATATTTTACACGGGTAGTTTGAGTTTTGAAGTCAAACGGACGTGCGGCCCCACAATCTGGGTGCACTGGATAGCCTAGCCACGTGAACGGGTTTTCCTTCCCAGCATCCCGTGGCTCGTGTGCTCGCCCTAGCCGCACCTCGCTTGAAGCTTCCTCATCAGCTAGTAGCATATTTAAACTAGCGCCTCCCAATTAAGCCCGAGGAGCCGGAAAAGCCTGGCGGGGCATTGGGAACTATGCAATATGGCTCTGTACGTAAAGTGCTCTACTACTACTCTGTAGCTTGTGGCGTTGCACGCATGGACTTCACTCCATTATCGGCTCTACTATAAAAGAAATTCCTCTTGACGTGTTTTTTTTGAAACGGAGGCAAAAGCTTTGCTTCATCTCATTCATAAAGAAGGAACTACTAACAAAGTTCGACGAGATCCATTACACCTCCACAAATGGAAGCGAAAAGCCTAGTCTCGCTGTATCAAATAACTCAAATGTTCTGCCCCCGCAGTAACCGTCGCTGATAAACAGGCTGCTAGTGTGTGCGTGAGAGGAGCGGCTGAGTAGGCCAGCTACGTGAGAGGAGCGGCTGAATAGAGCACCGAGAGTACCCACTAGGCCACTACGCAGGTGTACTTCCCCTGCATTGATAGTACAGCGATGGTTCTAGAGAACAGTAGTACCCTCCACTTCCAACTGTAGCTCCTTGGCCCTGAGATTCAAGAGTTCAAAACTGGTGCACTATACTAGACTAGACTAGAAGTACAGTACATCGCACTACTAGTTGAGAAAAGTAGTACTAGTACTGCTACAGTACGAGTACGTACTCCTCCGTCACATAATGTAAGACGTTTTTTGACACTAGTTGGCGTGTACAAAAAATGGCAAAAACATACCCAAAATTTCTTAATCCACGCCAAAAACTACTACCTAGTGCCAAAAATTTCTTACTAGTGCTATTATTTACAGTATAATGCAATCCCATAACGTTCCATAATGCTAGTACTCCCTCTGTCCAGGTGCATAAGGCACCTAAGAGAATTTAGGATTTTCAAGTATATTAGTCGCCCTTCATTAGTTAGCACTAATGACTCGTATGCCTACCCCAATGCACTTAGCGTTTTCAGCTTCACATTTATCTCCCTTCCATATGCAAACCAATCAGCCGCCTCTACCATTTACTTTTTCTTTGCATGCATGCAAGCTGGACCTAAAGAATTGTGTGAAACAATCCGTTAGCCTATGCATGGTTAGTCCTACCATCATTACACTTAATGCGGGATTAACTAGAGGGAGAGAAAAACGTGATGAGCGTCCAATCAACATATGCCTAGTTCACGGTGCCATTTCTTAGGTGCCCTATGCACCTGGACGGAGGGAGTACTAGTAGTAAATAATAGCCTCACCCCTTCGCTGAGGAACGATCTACAGTTGGAAGGGACGAGGCCCTGCGGTTACTACGCTCTTATCTCCTCCTCGCCAGTTCCCCTCCCCCCGAAGAGAAGGCAGTTCGTCGCTGCTCCCATGGATTCGCCAGGCGGTTCTCCTCCTCGTCGGGGCTGGGAGACCTTGGACGACGATCCTGTGGGAGAAATCGCACGCCGCTCCGACGTCCTCACCGCCGCAAGACTCGGTGCTTCCTGCACCAACTTTTTCAAGACGCTGCTTAAACAGGCCATGCTTGTTGGTCTTCCATGCGTCCTCGAGGAGAAGGTTCTTCTATGGGACAATCCTTCGAACAGTCCACCGCTCCCTGGCCATGGTTGCACGTTGACTCCGCTAGAGTTGCCGACGTTGAGAGGTAGTCGGATTTTGTCCGATGAGCAGGTCAGTAATGGAGTTTGATCATGTAGTACTTAGTTATTCCATTTCCATCCCGTAATTTCTCCGCTGCCCACCGTCTTATATATATATATAGGTCTGGGTCGGTGCCAACGAAGATTGGCTTGCATACCTCCGGCTGGATACCACCATCATTTTGCACAACATCCACAGCAGTGCGGCCATTCCGGTAGACCCCTTCTCCACCATTGGGATCGGCCTTCCGGACTGGCTGGGCTTGAATACGTATGATGATGCCTACATGAGATTGAAGAAGATAGCAATTGCGGACCCGCCGACAAAGCGACGCGGCTACGACGATTACTATCTCATCGCGGTGTTCGACATAAGGATTGCCATCAATGCAAGAGGCAGTAACGGCAGAGGCTGGCGCATGTTGGCGGCGGCAGATTTGTACCCCTACACGTTCGAAGACGCCGTGCGCCATCTAGGCCGCATCTTCGCGGTGACAAGCCAGGGGACTTGTTTCATCTGGTTGCCATCCTACGGTACGGGAGATTACAAACGGAATGCACAAACCATCATTTGCATCCCTAACGGTACTCCATTATTTTGCAGGGACCAGTCATCCCCCGATCAAAATAAGATCGCCGATCCTGGATGTGCATTTGCATCCGCGATTCGGTCTAACCTGGAACCTTGTAGCTGACTTTGGCATATTGGGATCAACTATCTTAGCAGTCGTTACCCATGGTACCACTGATGTGCAACATGGTCACACAATCTACCACGATCGGACCGTCACCATCTACCCAGGTATTCCATTTTTAACCCTCTCGCCTTCTCTTTCATTGTTGTACTAGTAGTATACTTTGTAGTACTAGTAGGAGTACTTTTTACCTTGGAGGACGCGTATAGCTAGCTAGGCCCTTGAAGACTTGAACCCACTAGCTGCCACCATTTTTGTTTTTCCATGTCTTACTATCTCATCCATGTAGCCAAGAGTGGCTATATATAATAAGCCGGTTATTTTACTTCCTCTATACCGGAGTAGTACTATTTGCTGCACAGTATTACTGACCGCCATATTTGAGCACAATATGCATGGACCTTGACTATGTACGTCACCATGTGTCCAGATCTGGGATGCCGCGTGTACCAGATGAACGACGCCGAGTTCGACCCCCGTGATGCTACGTGGGTGCCGAGGAACACTCTTGGAGAGTACTCGCTTTTCATCGGGGACAGCTACCCCATTGTGAAGCGGATGCCACCTTCCGTGCACGACACGGAAGGCCTGCCGTTCATGAAGCATGGTTGTGTCTTCAGTGCACACCGCCGGATGAACGACATGCTGGGACACGCTATCCCTGATTTATGCCGCTTTAGCTTGGATGAGTCTCCATCGTGTGGAACCGGACTAGAAAGCTGCGACAATGATTCCCGTTGCCCACCGCTATGGATCGTGCCATCCATGAAGAACACCTGGGACTGGAACCTGGAGGAGGACATGTAGCCCATCTATAACGTGTAAGTGGAGTATGGTAATTGTGAACAGTACCGCTGTGAATATATTTAGACTAGTCGTGCACAAATTTATCACATGAATTGGAGATGAACTTGTGTGGCATACTGGCATTTGTCCTTTAGAATTTATTACTAGTAAATGTGTTATGTGTACGTGCAACTTGTGTGGTTGTTGCACGGGCTCCAACATGCTCTTTGAGAAAAAAGGTCGCACAACTTTGGATATACGTGACGTGGCGCCATCATACAGTAGCATCGTTCACTATAGTTGTAGTACACTCCTACTAGGACGACAACTCCTATAAAACCTTGCGCTTGGCTCTTTGCCTCTTCGGGAGGTTCAACAGTTCATACTCGTGTGAACCTTGCACTTGGCTCTTCGCCTCTTCGGAAGGTCCGACAATTATGATATTACAGTACAATAAGCTTCTGGCAATCTGACACCGATTGAACTGCTGCACGTCCACCGCGAGGGCGAGGGCGAGGGCGAGGGAGAGGGAGAGGGAGAGGGAGAGGGCGCTATAGTCAAAACCCTCTCCTCGTCCTGCGAACCACCGCGCGCGTGGGCGAGGGAGAGGTGTAGTAAGCAAGCTTCTCCTCGTTTGGCGAGTTGGCGGGACACATCAAAGCAGTACTAGTACTAGTAGTAGTAGTCCATACTGCTTCCTTTCCGATTAATATGGCTTAATTTGAAACGAGAAAAATACACTGGGGGCAACGTATGTAACAATACGCTCTTTACGGTCACTATATAGTTTTGCGGCGATTATACGATCACTAGCTCATCGTAGAGCATCGTATTGCACCCTACTGACCGGCCACATAGTCGACGTGGCACTTTGTTGACTGGTTAAATTGTCACCTGGTTTCTGGGTCCCACCTGTCAGTTGGCAGAGCAAAGAAATCAGTTAAACAAAACTTTACGCAGGCGCGACACGAATCCAACCCTTGCGCGCGAACCACCTTGGCTGTGTATGTGAGTGCATGCACGTGTCCTCCCTCGGTCTTCCAACAAACAGTGTACATCGGCTATAAAACAAAGAGTGTAGTACATGATGTACACCTACACTTGCAATGCATTTAGCCTTTAATCTAAATCGATATAGATTGACTAATGCACCAACTTGTGTTGTAGGTATAGGCTACATGTCTATCCTTAATTACAGCATGCAACGGCCTTTATTTAATCTTCTTATCTCAATGGTCGCATGCACACATAAGTCTGCTACTTTTGGGCGTTAATTATGCCCTAGTCAATGTGTAAATCTCTAAATGTACAGTCTTTCACGGACATAGGGAGTAGGTTGAGGACTTCAGTGTGAGCATGTGTGTTGCGTCGTGTGCTGTGTGCCGCATGGGTGCATGAGTGTTGCGTGCGTCCATGTGTACGTGTGAGTGTTGCATGTTGCATGCATGCATGCATGGGGCTTACTCCCTCCCATTGACATGTTCATATTTCAAGCTTCCTATGTTCCCTCCATATGGTGATACTCCCTCTGTTCCCAAATAGTACGGAGTAAAAGCCTCCCTCTGTTCCCAAATACGAAGTATTTGTCTTTCTACAGATTTCAACAAGTGAGTAGGTACGGAGCAAAATGAGTGAAGTGAGCGTAGAGGCATAGGGATACTGTAGAAAGGAAGTCCCCGCAATCCATTATTCCCCATCTCGGTCAGAGAGAACTATTCAACTAGTCTTCGCAGTGAAGTGACAATACACGCAGCAGCAGATGGGACACGTAATTAATAAGATGAACCAGCGTGTTGGTGTTACTAATTCAGCCTTACCCAGTACTGCCATCTCTTCTTCTTCCTCCTCTCTTCCCCATCGTCAGCCGCACAACATTTACCCCCACTCACTGCTCGCCCGCCCGCGCCATCTTCCTTGGTAGCTCGCGCGTACCATATCCCCCCGCTCACTGCTCGGCCACACGAGGAGAAGCTTCTTCGCTCGCCCGCCCGAATCCACTTCCCCGCTCACTACTAGGAAAAGGGCTATAGATGATATGGCCACTAATGGCGCACCAGACATGTGGTGCGCCACTACTATATAGCAGTGGCGCACCATGTGTTGGTGCACCATTAGTGTGATAGACACTAACGGTGCACCAGACCCTCGGTGCGCCACTAGTAACAATTTTTTTTATTTTTCCAAAAATACTAATGGCGCACCAGGGCACAGTGTGCCACTACTATAATATTTTTTTGGCAAAACTACTAATGGCGCACCACAAGCACCCCCCACACCCTCCCCCGCTCCACCGCCGCCGAGCACCCCCTGCACCCTCACCCGCTCCACCGCCGCCAACGACCCACCGCACACTCCCCCGCTCCACCGCCGCCGAGGAAACCCCCGCACCCTCCCCTGCTCCACCACCGCCGACGACCCACCGCACCCTCCCCCGCTCCACTGCCGCCGAGGACACCCCCGCACCCTCCCCCGCTCAATCGCCGCTGACGACCCACCGCACCCTCCCTTGCTCCACCGCCGCCGACGACCCACCGCACCCTCCCCCGCTCCACCGCCGCCGAGGACACCCCCGCACCCTCCCCCGCTCCACCACCGCTGCTGACTCACCACACCCCTCCCCCGCTCCGCCACCGCCGATGACCCACCGCACCCTCCCCCACTCCACCGCCGCCGAGGACCCCCCGCACCCTCCCCCGCTCCACCGTCACAAATGAATGCAACTAAAAATCCAAAAAAACAAATTTGATGATATTTTCAAATAACAAATTTGATGATATTTTTTATAATCATAAATATATTCAAATAACAAATTCGATGATATTTAAAAAAAATTATTACTGTTTTTATAAAAATTTATTGTTGTTTCATATTCATATTCATTGTCTAAAAAATATTAGATGCACCAAAAAATAATAAAAAAATTACTTATGGCGCACCGCTGGTTGGTGCGCCATTGCTATCTAAAAAAATATTACTTATGGCGCACCGCTCGGGGGTGCGCCATTGCTATAAAAAACATACTAATGGAGCACCGCCAGGGGGTGTGCCATTAGTAATCTCCCCCCTAGCTAATTCACCCGATCCCTTCGTCCCTCCCTTGCCAGATCCACTCCCCCCCTTGCTCCACACCCGCTCCGACGACCCCCGCGCCTCGCCTCGCCGTCTCGATCCTCGCCGCCAAGGGCCTGCCGCCACGACTGCCAGCCCCCATAGCACTAGGAGGACGAGGCCCGCGTCCACCAGGAGAGGAGGCCCGGGCACTTCTTCTTCCTCCGCTCGCTGTCGCCACCGCTTCCTCCTATCTCGTCGTCACCACCACGGTGAGCTCCTCCCTCGCCCCCTTTCCCCCTTCGAGTTAGATGCCGTAGGATGCCGACTCCATCGTGCCCGAACCCTACTGCTGTTACGCGGCAAACGGCCTCGCCGCACGCCGGGCTTCCTTCTGCTGCCCCGTCCTGCTGCACGTGCGCCGCGCCCGGCCGCGCCTCTGAAGTCCCTGGCCGCGATCACCGCCTCACCTGGCCGGTAGCCCTGCGCCCATGCCCGCCTTCCCCTGACCCCCAGGCCATCCCCTGCTCGCACTGGCCGCCCTCTGCCTCACGCCCACTCATCCACACCGAGTGTTGTTGCTGCCGCTGCTTGTCGAAGCTGCTGCTGCCTACGCCTGCGGCCGTCAGGGCTGCCCTGCTGCTCCCTGATCCCGCTCTCCTCTGCTACTAACTGCTACTGCATTTCAGTGACTGAGATTTTCTTCTAATTTAGTTAGTTAGTCTAATTAGTTAGTTTAGTCTAGGCACTAGTTTAGTTAGTTAGTCTAATTAGTTAGTTAGTCTAATTAGTTAGTTAGTCTAATTAGTTAGTTAGTTAATTAGTTAGTTTAGGCCCCTTGTTTAGGGACTAGTTTAGTTAGGTAGTCTAATTAGTTAGTTTAGTTTAGGCACTAGTTTTGTTGCCCTGTGTGTCCATTTTAGTGACTGAGATTTTCTTCTAGTTCCCAGGAGAAAAGAATTTGTAAATGCACCATTTACCTGATTAAATGGCCTCCTCCTCTGCTCTGCTGCTTACCCAAATACATGTGCATGGGGTAGTGGTCCCTTGAGCAGCGCAGTGTCAAAGGCTTCTTGTATTTTTCTGCTGTGTATTTCTACATATGCTCCTTTCCTTTAAACCTCCTCTGCTGCTTGATGAAATAGTGATTAAGGAGTTATGTCAGTTTTCTTTTGTAACTAGAAGAACAAAGTGTGTTACTCACCTGGGATCTTAACTGCTAATTTTGTAATATTCCTTATATTGAAATCAAACATGATGGTCCTACTTGATATTTTTGAGACATGGCATCTCCCATGACTAAATCAGCAACAAGGGGAGCTGATTCCATTTCTTGGTTTCTGTAAGAATTTAATGGACCTGGGCCTAGTTAAGTATAGGCTTGGGCTTGTGGTTGAATGCTACCGTTGTCCTAGCCATGTATTTTTAGAATTGAGCTAAAGATTTGGGGGTAGTATTTCTGATTTTAGAGCACCTTTGTTGGATGTACTTTACAGCAGCTGTTGGAATCAAAACAATGCTTGTGGGTTGTCCTATTAAGTTGAGTGAGTCATTAGAGGGCAGATAGAGTCACCCACACCAATTAATGTTTATGAAGAAGAAGAATAAACATGTTGTTGCTATTGTTATGCATGTATTCACTGCTGCTGCTGCTGTACTTGTGATGATGTTGTAGTTGTGATGATGCTACTTGTGATCCTCTGAAATGACCCATTGGCGACTTCATTACGCGGGGATAATGATTTTGTAGGTACCCCGAGAGACCCTTGAGTTTGCTGGAATGTCGATTAACTTCCGTTCCGGCAAATTTGGGTACTCCATATGTCCTATTTTCAGGAAAGGTCATGCTGAAATTTTCCGTGAATTTTAGCATGACTTTGCTAAAAATAGGACATATGGGGTACTTGCGACTAATGCATGGGCTGGGGTATCTTAGTACTTAATTAAGTAGGATCAACTGCCTCTTGCGTTACACATATAGAAGTGTGATATCAACTCATAGTGATTACTAATGTCAGTTGCTCCTCATCGATAAACCCTAATATGGTAGGATGACCTACTAAAAAAGCCCATAGCACATATTCTATTTGGATGGCCCTGCTAACCCTTGACCATAAATACTTGAGATGGATGTAGTAGACTTAAAGAAAGAAATGTTTTTAGGCCAACTCCACTGGGCCTGGCTGAAAATGCACAAGTGTCCATGACTAACAATATTCTATTGTAAAGGTAAATAGGAAAGAGGAACCACTCATCCTAACCATTTTCTCGCAAAATTACAACTTCACTTCTTACTACTGAAAATCTTAGACCATCTCCATTCACCAATAGCTCAAACCAGTTCGAAGGGCGTGTTTTCACCACACTGTGGATTATCTTATTGGACCCAACGCAAGAGATGATGTAGTTTTGAATTATGAACGTAGGATATGTCGTCATCGGACGACGAAAGTCTCCCGGGGGAGTGCGGCTGGTGCCACGACGATCGAGGTCTGTGCGACATGCCTCACCTGGACGATGATCGGTGCTTCAGCATTAAGCTCGAGGAGACCTTCGAAGTTGAAACGGTACACAACGACGACAAGTGTTATTTTCATAATTAAGCATGACTTCAACTATTTCAACGTGTAATTTTCATCTTTTACAATTCGAGTATAGCTTATCCCATGCCATGCAAGACGCTATGTCTTGGAGAGGATGGATTTTGAAGACCATGAAATTTTTGAAACAAAGAAAATTCACCTAAGGACTCATCACGATGTGGATTTTGAAGTAAATCTGTATAATTCTGGGAGCGTAACCCATTTTGGTTGCAAAAATTGGGAAGCATTTTGCAAGATTTATGGTTTTGATGAGAGTATGCTTGTCACCATGGATCTTGGTGATCCTAAAATCGAGCAAGACAACATGGACATTTGGGTCCTTATTGATACGCCTCCAATTCTACCGCTATATGAGTTTCTCAAACATAGTTATTAGCTAATTTATATTGTTTATTTCAAAATAGTTGACAGCTTATTTCCATTGACAGCTTATTTTCATTGTTCAAAGAATGTCCGGGAGATGGTAGACAAAACCCACTACACCGATGGCTCCGAATTAACAACTTACAAGGAGAAAAATCATCTGGTCGGATTTTGTACTGACATTGAGAATTACAATATCTACAATCAAACTCCTCAACATTGTGGTCAATACGTGGCACTAGTGGATGTGTTCAACTACGGTAACTACCATGGAGATACCCTGGTAAGATTTTTTATTATTACGACATCCGTGCATCTTTTGCATACTTCTAAAAGTAGTACAGAATTGCTAACTATGAAGTTATTACTATGTTTTTCAAAAGATAATCCCAGAGAATTGTGTGCCTCATTTGATGTATCAGAAAGGTAGCCTTAATGTTTTGAACATACATCCAGGTCATCCTAATTCCTAAAAGAAATGGAGACATGCAAATCAAAGGATGGAAAAAATGTGTGGGCAGTCGTAAGGAGGTTCTTGGAAGCAAAAGGAAGCGAAGCGCAAGAATTGGAGACAGGATGATCTCCATTCTCCATAATGGAGAGTCAGGGTATACATTGTTTTATGCTATTTTACCTTAAATAGGGTATTTAGGTCCTGCCTAATACTGATGATCATGCGCTAAGAACAATTCAATAGGGTTGGTTCGATGACTATCAAGATGATGATCATATGACTTGTTATTAATAACGAGTAGAAGTTGTATGATGATGATTAGTAGGACTTGTTAGGATTAGTATTACTTCTGACAAACTCGCTACTCGTGGTCTCAAGACTTGTAATGTTCTATCTTTGTTCGGTCTTTTGAATTCGGAGACTAATATGAGGAATTGTATTCGGAGACTAATCTTTTATTGTATTTGATGAATCTGCTGTTTATATGTTGTGCTCTCTATATTATGTGTAGTAATATATTTTGTAACCTGTGCAAATATCAGAATAAAATAATCCCTAATATTCATACTAGTGGCGCACCACTCAACACACTAATGGCGCACTGCAAAAAGGACTCTAATGGCGCATCATCCACTAGTGCGCCATTAGTATGGAAAAGCACATGGGTAAATATGGCCCCCCTGGGAGGCATACTAATGGCGCACCATGGGCTATACTAATGGCGCACTGCATGGTGCGCTATTAGTATACCAGATACTAATGGCGCACCACAGGTGCGCCATTAGTAAAAAATACTAATGGCGTGATACTAGCGGCGTACCTGTAGTGCGCCATTAGTAGGCAAAACAGGTGCGCCACTAGTAGGCCTTTTCCTAGTAGTGTCTGGCTCGCAGGCACCGAAAACCCCAATGGCAGAACCGACTGACACGCAGAGCCGCGATTGGAATTCCCTCCCCGATGTTCTCTTGGAGCAGATCTGTAGTCGTATGGACCTACTCAGCACCGTTTGTCTGGCCGCATGCTCGGTGTCTTTGTACCGTCTACTCGTCTGCAACCATCCGGCTATTTTCAAGACACCCTGCTTGCTGATGCCCGATCCTCGCAGGTGGCCCAGACACCGACTTGACGATCCTACAAAGGTTGCTGTGGTGCCCCTCAACATGCTACCACTACCCGTCCACCTGTCCTTCATGCGCGGCCACTACTAGGCGGGCATGAAGGCCAACTGTATCATCCTCATCCACCACACGGGTAGTCCGTGGCGTCTCGTGGATATCTACACCCAGCGAGGGATCACCCTTCCATTGTTGGATACCGCCGCCATCGAGCCTCGCGGCCCGCCGGACACTCCTGTCTACTATGCATGAGACGCATCAAGCTTTTGGCTCGACCTCTGTTTGCAGAAAGTTGTAATCTGCGAAGTGCCCACACCATCAGAAGACTACATGGATTATAAGCTCATTTCCTTGTTCAACATGGGATTAGTCTATCTGGAATCCGGTCGCCATCCATGGTTATGGCTCATCATCAATCCTATTGAGGCAACATTTCTGTCTGATGCTATAGTGCACGATGGCATCATTTACGCGGTCGACGCACAGATTGGCTGCCTATACTAGTGGAATCTATCATCGTGTAATTGTTCTATCTCATCTCATCTTTACCTTATGAATACGACCGCCTGTTCATTTGTTACAAATTTAGAATGCATAGCATGTCTATAACCACATCATTGCTATATGTTCCTCTCATTTCCAAGATTTTTATGACCACACATGTTATTGTTAGAGTTGATATGAGAACAATTGGCATCTAATGATTGTTAGAATACATATTATGAGCATAACATCATGATTGCTATATGTTACTCTCGTTTACAAGTTTTTTATAACAACACATGTTATTGCTTAGAGTTGATATGAGAACATTAGTAGTAAGTGCTATGGTAGAATATGAGTAGGCGCTTTCATAGCTGTTTTCCTCTAATTGTTACATGATGTTTGAGCCATGACATATTGCTAGAATATGAAAGCCATTGGATTATTTCTTTAACTTGGGGTATGATTATGACCACGGCAATGCAATTCTCTGTCTATGATATGTGTCACTGTTATAATAATCTTAATTCCACACATACTCTCAACATGATTTTTTATTTTTGTCCTTTTGGTCTCCAATTTGAATTGTTGCAGCAGACGCAAATGCGCTGGCCTTCATGATTCCAGGACCTAGAATCATACCGGCCGATGGGTGGTGGTTTATCGCTCGTTCAGCTGATGGTGGTCATTTCATGCTCATTCGCACGTACCAAATTGACCAAACCATTACGTCAAACCACATGCAATACAATGCGTGGGGCGTTCGTGACATTGATGGCTATGGCTGCTTCATGTTCGATAAAGATCCCAGCTCCGTTGGGCCAGGCGTATTCAACTGGAGGCGGGTTTACAGCCTCGGCAACCACTCCTTGTTCCTCGGGCTCAATTATCCGATCATCCAACCAATCATCGATCATATCACCAGCGATGATTACTGTGCTATGCAACTTCCATTCGCAAGGAGGGCTGTGTTTACACATCATACCATGGGTTTCATGAATCACCATATCCAGAGATTCATCGACACAGCTTGTTGCCAGATAATCTTCAGTGTGTGAAAGGCATCAAGCTTCCATGCGATGGATGGCTTTTGCAAACCCGACATGCGGCGATTTGGTTCATGCCAACAGCAAATATGCACAACTTGATTCGTGCTGATATCTAGACTGAGCCATGTATTCTGCGTAGGATGTACTAATAATGATGATGGAGATGATGTGCAGAAACCATATATATATATATATATATATATATATATATATATATATATATATATATATATATATATATATATATATATATATATCAGTTAGGCTTCAAGTGCGTACTTGTTAGTTAAACCTATGTATAAATTGTGACACTAAATACGACTAGTAAGTAGTACAGTAGCAGTACTAGTATGCGTCGGTCAAATTATTCATCATGTCCACACATTGAATTGACGTGACAACACGCTGCGCGTGAAGTGACACAAGAATCCCGGCGGCGTGTTCGAGTATTCTGGACTTCAGATTTGGAGTACCACTTATCTGTCGAAATCTTTCATCATTCACTTAAAACAGTCGATTGATCATACATTGAGTACCATATAACTGGAATTACCAATGCAAGTCGAAGAAGGATTGGCCGGTGCTGCCGGCTGGCATCAAGTTCGATCCCACGGATCAGGAGCTGATCGAGCTCCTTGAGGCCAAAGTGAGTGCTGACAGCGCGATTTCAGTCTCTCATAGATTTGTTCATACCAACCATCGACAGCGAGCACGACATATGCTACACCCAACCTGAGAAACTTCCAGGTAAGACACCGATCGGTCGTCTACTTGCACAAACATATTCCTTTGTTTATAGCTCTATTTTTCTTTTTATACACAGACCCGGTGAAGAAATTACAATTTGACAGTTAATAAAAAGTGAAACAAGTGACTGCAACATGCCAAAGATGTTATGAAAATGCAAACTAGGTACACTAAAACATGTATTCCACAATACTGCAGGTATCACACTGAGTGGCCTAAGAAAGCATTTCTTCCAGCGCAATTCCAGGGCGTTCAAAAGGGGCATGTGGACGCGTCGCAAGATACAGTCAGAGTGGGGCATGCACGCGATGTGGCACAAGACCGGCAATACCTTGCCGGTGATGGTCAACGGCCGGCAGATGGGCAACAAAAAAGGTTCTGGTGCAGTGGTGCTGCACACCAACAATAACTTCAACCAGCAGAGGACCACCTGGGTGATGCACCAGTACCACCTCGGGGACCTGGAGCAAGAGAAGGAGCGGGAGCTGGTCCTCTGCAAGATTTTCTACCAGACGAACACTAGGGCCAGGAGTAAAAAGATTATAAGTTAGTTTGGTATTGGTAGTTGTACTACCTTGTCTTCCGCAAGTTGGTATTGTTGTTAAGATCTTTTGGTATGAACTTGCATTTGCTTCCAACCATCATGCCGAGGGTCGACGTGGATATAAAGCTGAATCATTTGTTTCAAAACGAATTTTCAGGCACCTGGTTTTTATTTGATGGGTAGCATAAGCACCCGCTGTTCGAATTCCCAGTTCTCCAATTTTTTTCAAAACAAGTGCATGCACTTATTATCACGATAAAAAAATATCCGTCCTGCATCCCAGTTATCATTCTGTACTTGCAGAATTCTCTCGTTTATTGAGCACGTATATTGTTTTTTTAGGTCGAGCAAGTTTCAACTGGGCTGTAGACAGCCCAGGGTTGATTTTGTTTTTAACAGGCCCAGCCCATGACGACAATGGGGCACAAAGATCTAGTAGGTATCTACTGGACTCTGGCCCGCCAGCGTTAGTTATATTTTGTCTTACAACATCCGCTGGCAGTTTTTTTTACTGAATCAAACACACAGCCCAGTTCTATTATCCTCTTGAAACGCATGTCCTACATCCATTTTCTAATATCTACCTATAGTTTTACTACTTCATATACACGTATCATTATATTGAAAACACATAAAATTCCCTTTTCATATATACATCCTTATTTTTGTTGTTTTTCCCCACCCAGTGCAGATTTTTTTACCACTGGTTTTCCCTTAAACCAACTCAATTGTCCCACGTCCTATTTGCTTACAAAAACAAAATGATTTTTTGGCAAATCAATAAGTTCTTAAAAAATGTTTATCATTTCGGGATTACAATAGTTCGGACTCCACCGAAATATGCAAAATAAGGTTGAACTTTTTGACTGTGGTCCTAGGCAGAAAACTGGCTATAATAAATTATTTAAGAATTAGCAAATGGGCTGCAAATTATAAAAAATAGCAAATGGGCTTTATGTTGTCTGCCACAGATTTGGAGGCTGACTTGTGGGCCTACTAAGTTAATGCGTACACAAGGTTTCTCAAAAAAGAAACTTAGTCAACAATCGACTCTACCAGCGTCAGACTGTTAGATGTCAATCTAACGGCAATCGTGCTTCTTCAATCTCTGATCTTCCTGCCCCAGCCGCCCAAACCAGCACCGTCGGAACCGCCTGCTCCCACCTCCCGTGGCCGGCAGTGCTGCCGGGCAGGCCTCATGGCCCCATCATACTCGCATCCCTGGCCTGTCTATCCCTGTACTCACCCACACCTACTGTTATTTTCCGGCGACTGCAGCTGAAACAGTCAACCCTCGTACTCTCCACCGCGTGGGCAGCCACTGCCGTGTCTTCCACGGCTCCGTGTCGTTCCCTTCGTAGGCCTCGCCGTCGTCCACTGCCCTGGTGCTCTCGGCGCGGCCTGGTCAACGATGTACATCCAACGGCCATAGTGCTTCTTCAACCTCTGGTCTTCTTGCCCCAGCCGCACAAAGCAGCGCCGGTCGTGCTGCATGCTCCTGCCTCCCATGGCGAGCTATGCTGCCGCGGAGGCCTCACCGTCCCCATACTACTCCCACCGCTGGCCAGGCCATCCCTCCACTCACCCACTCCCCCTGTTATTCTGTGGCGACGGTAGCCTCACACCGTAGCTGAACCAGTGAACCCTCGCACTCCTCTCCGCGTGGGCATCCACTGCCGCGTCTTCCCCGGCTCTGCGTCGCCCCCTTCCTAGGCCTCGCCGTCGTCCACCGCCGTGGTGCTCTCGGCGCGGCGTGGTCAATGTGGACAACGACCAACTTCCATCGGAAGAGTACTGTACATGGAGAGGCTGACAGCTGGGTCCACAGCAGTCGCAAGGAAGTGCCTCCTTATTACGCGCAAAATAATTATTCCTCCACCTGACAGCAGGGACCCACCGGATGGGCCACCAGTATTTCATGGAAAAAACGTTTCCCCCATGACTGCTGGGAACCACCGGACGGGCCACCGTATTTCGTGAAAAAAAACGTTTGCCCCTAACTGCTGGGACCCACCGGACGGACCACCGTATTTCGCAAAAAAACGTTCCCCCCGCTGCCAGCTCAGACCCACCGGAAGTGCGTCCTTATTACTCACAGAAAAAAGAATACTCCCCCTGCTAGCTGGGACCCACCATGGTGGGAGGCTGACTTGTGGGCCTACTAAGTTGACGGGGATGGAGGGCTTTGTCAACTTAGTCAATATGAACGATTCTAGCTCCAGTGACCGTACGATGTCCATCCAACGGCCGTCGTGCTTCTTCAATCTCTGCTCTTCCTGCTCCAGCTGCTCAAACAAGCACCGACGGGACTGCCAGCTCCTTCCTCCCCGTGGCCGGCTCTGCTGCTGTGCAGGCCTCACCGCCCCACCGTACTCCCATTGCTGGCCTAACCATCCCTCTACTCACCCACACCTGCCGTTATTCTCCGGGGACGGCAGACGAACCAGTAAACCCTCGTACAGTCGTACTCCCCTCATGTCGGAAACAACTGTCGAGTCTTCCATGCTTCCGTGTCGTTCCCTTCCTAGACCTCGCCGTTGTCCACCGCCCTGGTGCTCTCGGCGCGGCCTGGTCAACGTGGTCAACGACCGACATGCATATGAAGTGGACTGTACGTGGAGAGGCCGACAGCTGGATCCACGGTCGCACGCAAGGAAATGCCTCATTATTACGCGCAAAATAATGATTCCTCCACCTGACATCAGGGACCCACCGAAAGGGCCTCTGTATTTCGTGAAAAAAACGTTACCGCCGCTGACAGCTCGGACCCACTAGCTATATCTTCGCACGCAAGGAAGTGCCTCCTTATTACGCACAAAAAAAATGAATACTCCCCCTGTTAGCTGGGACCTAGTATAGTGGCAGGCTGACTTGTGGGCCTACTAAGTTGACGGGGACGGAGGGCGTTGTCAACTTAGTCAATATGCACGATTTTAGCTCTAGTGACCGTACGATGTCCATCCACCGGCCGTAGTGCTTCTTCAACCTCTGGTCTTCTTGCTCGTGCCGGTCGTGCCTCGTGCTCCTGCCTCCCGTGGCCGGCTGCGATGCGGCGGAGGCCTCACCGCCCCTACTACTCCCACTGCTAGCCAGGCCATCCCTCTACTCACCCACACCCCCTGTTATTCTGCGGCGACGGCAGCCTCACACCACAGCGAACCAGTGAACCCTCGTACTCCTCTATGTGTGGGCATCCACTGCCACGTCTTCCCTGGCTCCGCGTCGTCCCCTTCCTAGGCCTCGCCGTCGTTCACCGCCCTGGTGCTCTCGGCCCGGCATGGACAACATGGTCAAGGAACGGCTTCCATCAGACATGGACTGTACGTGGAGAGGCTGACAGCTGGGTCTACGGCCGCAGCAAGGAAGTGCCTCCTTATTACGTGCAAAATAATTATTCCTCCACCTGACAGCGGGGACCCACCGGACGGGCCACTGTATTTTGCGAAAAAATGTTTCCCCCCTGACTGCTGGGACCCACCAGCTACACGTTCGCACGCAAGGAAGTGCGTCTGGGCAAAAAAACAAAACAATTCGCCCCCCTGACTGTTGGGACCCACCAGCTACATCTTCGCATGCAAGGAAGTGCCTGACAGTCGGGACACACCTGGTCGAAGTGTACGTAGCGTTGTCATTCTGGTCGCGAACGTGTACGTACATACTGGTCGATGTATAGGCGCACATGTGTCGTAGTAGAGGCGCGCACGTAGCATGTGCATGTATGTACAACGGCCAGGTTGCAAGAAAGAAAATTCGGCCACATATGTGTACATACGGGCTGCGTCTCGAACGCCTACTCACGCATACGTACGGCCAAGGCTCGTGTACATGGCTGGGTCGGAACAGAGAAACAACGTCGTCGTCGTGTTCATGGGGAGGCAACGAATGCGTCGTGTTCATGGGGAGGCAACGGAATGAGTCGTGTTCATGGGGAGGCAACAGAATGCGTCGTGTTCATCGGGAGGCAACAGAACGCGTGGGAGCCAACCGGCTGTGTCGGAACAGAATGCGTGGTCGTGTTCATCGGGAGGGCTTGGACGGAACAGGTGATGGAAACGAGGTCTGGCGTACCGCAGAACGGAGGAAACAGATCTTCTACGGTCGAAACGGGGGTCCTGTTGATCGGGAGGGGTGTGGCGTACCGCAAAACGGAGGAAACGGACCTCCTACGGTCGAATCGGGGGTCCTGTCGATCGGGAGGGGTGTGGCGTACCGCAAAATGGAGGAAACGGACTTGTGTTGGAGCGCTACGATCGAGACGGGGGTCCTGTTCATCGGGAGGGGTGTGGCGTACCACAAAACAAGACTCCACGGGATACTATTCATCTCCACCGTCGACCTCCTCCAGCCTCCACGGGCTCCTGTTCATCCAGCCTCCACTGCGCGCTACTCCACCGGCTACTGTTCAACCACCCCTCCACGGGGACCCCTCCACAGTCTACTGTTTATCCAGCCCTCACACCATGGGGTCCTATTCAACCACCCCTCCACGGGCACCCCTCCATTGTCTACTATTCATCCAGCCCTCCACACCACGGTGTCCTGTTCATCCAGAGGCAACGCCACCGCTCACTGTTCATCCAACCCCCCCCCCCCCCACACACAACACTCACTGTTCATCCAATCGATCGGCTTCAGTTAGCAGTAGTAGCAAAGGAATCGCTCGATCGGGTTCAGTTAACAGCCATCGATCAATCGCTCGGGTTCAGTAATGCGTAGCCTGCACTGCAATCGCTTGGGTTCAGTTAGAGCCCAAAGCCTCGCTCGGGTTCAGTTAGAGCCAACGCCTCGCACACACGCGTGCACGTGTATGAGAGAAACACGCATCGCTCGGCCCCCAACCTCCCACCGTAACCGGGAACTCCCTGAAATTTTCCTCCCCCTCGCTTCTACCATGGTTTTTTCCGTCATGGACGGCCCAAAGAATGTCATGCAGCTGCGTCTCCGGCCCGCCCAGGACAAAAAGCCCATTTTATGTCATGATTTTTTTGTCATAGAAGTAGGATCCCATCACATCTATGATGATACCGGGTTTTGTCACAATTATCGTCATAGAAGTGTCATATGTATGACAGATTTTTTTTCGTTCGGCCCAAAATGTCACGGATGTGTCTTTTTTTGTAGTGTCGACTCCAGCGACAACTCTGGTGGCGACGGAGAACCGGTTAGTCTTCTATACCCATTTTTGTGAAAATATATCCTAGGTTTTCTCTTTTTAGTCCCTCCTCCCCCTTTTTGGATTAGAAATCATATTTTCATGTTCTTTCAATCCATGAAATCTGAGTAAGATTCGCTAGATCTATGTAGTGTATTGGTTGTTTGAATGGCACAAATGATAGGTGATTAGTTGTTTCTTCTGTACAAATGATTTGTCGCTAATAATTCGACTAGGGTTAGTGTTCATGCTAGTAATTCCTAGCAACATCTTGACAATTGATTTTGAATGTCCGACATATATGTTTTTCCGATTTTTTTCAGATTTGTATGTACATAGATGATTGTGCTAAAAAATCAAACCAAAATCTTTGGTTTGTCTGAAAATATAGACATAAAATCCTAATCCTACTTTACATCATGTGAATTTGTTTGATGCCAAAAGTCGTTGGCATGCCAAATTTTGGCAACTACCAAATGTTCACTAGAGATTAGTTCGCATTCCGTTGTTCATTGTCAATCTCACAAAAGATTGCCAAGTGTTGGCAACTTTTGATTTTGGCAAATGTTGGTAGGCAACCAACTAGACTCCTAATTTTGTTGCACTAACACTACAAAAAAGAGACACATCCGTGACATTATGGCCTGAACGAAAAAAAGTTGTCATGCTTTTAACAATTCTATGACAATAATTGTGACAAAAACACATTTCATCATAGATGTGGTGGGCTCCTACTTCTATGACCAAAAATCATGACAGAAAATGGGCCTCTCGTCCTAGGCAGGCTGGGGACGTACCTACATGACATTCTCTGGGCCTTCCATGACATAAGAATCGTGGTAGAAGTGAGGGCGAGGAAATTTTCACGGAGTTCCCATTTACGGTGGGTGGACGGGGCCAAGCGATGCAGTGTGGTTTGCACGTTTCTCTCTTGTACGTGCGCTTGGTGGGACCCGTGTTCTCTATAACTGAACCCGAGCGAGGCGTTCCCTTACTGAACCCGAGCGATCACACTGCTATGTACTGAAGCCGATTGATCGACCCCTTCACTACTAACTGAACCTAACCGACTCCTTTGCTGCTAACTGAACCCGATCGATCATTGATGCTCCTTATTGAAGCCGGTCGATCCCCATGCGAGACGTAGCTAGCCCATTGGGTTTCCTTTAGAACGAGTCGAGACATGGTGAGTCCAAACGGTTGGTTGGCTATAGATGAATAGTTCCTAGTGGGGGTTGGATGGACGGGACCCCAACCGTGTGTAGGTGGTCGTCGCTGGATGGTAGTAGGCGGTTGTCTCTAGATGAACAGGACCCTGATACGTCTCCAACGTATCTATAATTTTTGATTCTTCCATGATGTTATATTACCATTCTTGGATGTTTTATAATCATTTTATAAGCATTTTATATCATTTTTTGGTACTAACCTATTGACATAGTGCCCCGTGCCAGTTGATGTTTTTTACTTGTTTTTTACATTACAGGAAATCAATATCAAACGGAGTCCAAATGCAACAGAAAAATTGTGGAATTTTTATGGACCAGAAGACACCCAATGGGCCGGAGAAGCACCTGGCGATGCCCCGAGGGGGGTACAACCCACCAGGGCGCGCCTGGGCCCCAAGCACGCCGAGGTTGGTTGTGCCCAGCTTGGTGGCCTCCCGCACCGCCTCTTTGCTCTATAAATACCCCAATATTCTAGAAACCCTAGGCGAGTCAACAAAAATCAATTCCAGCTGCCACAAGTTCCAGAACCACCTGATCCAATCAAAACACCATCACAGAGGGGTTCATCATCCTCATTGGTGCCTCTCCGATGATGCGTGAGTAGTTCTTTGTAGACCTTCGGGTCGGTAATTAGTAGCCAGATGGCTTCCTCTTTCTCTCTTTTGATTCTCAATACAATGGTCTATTGGAGATCTATTTGATGCAACTCTTTTTTGTAGTGTGTTTGTTGGGATCCGATGAACTTTGAGTTTATGATCAGATCTATGTTTTTATCCATGAAAGTTATTTGAGTCTTTTGATCTCTTATGCATGATTACTTATAGGCTCGTATTTCTTCTTTGAATCTTTGGTTTAGTTAGGCCAACTAGATTGATTTTTCTTGCCATTGGAAGAGGTGATTTGTGATGGGCTCGATCTTACGGTGCTTGATCCCAGTGACAGATGGAGAAACGACACGCATGAATCGTTGCCATTAAGGATAACAAGATGGGGTCTATTTCTACAAAATAGATCTTGTCTACATCATGTCATCGTTCTTAATGCATTACTCCGTTTCTCGATCAACTTAATACACAAGATGCATGTTGCATAGCGGTCGATGTGTGGAGTAATAGTAGTAGATGCAGGCAGGACTCGGTCTACTAATCTTGGATGTGATTCCTATATAATGTTCATTGCCTAGATATCTTCATGATTATTTGAAGTTCTATCAATTGCCCAACGGTAATTTGTTTACCCACCTTTGCTATTTTGTCGAGAGAAGCCACTAGTGAATTCGACGGCCCCCGGGCATCTTCTTTATTATATTTGCCTTCGTGATATATTTTTATTTGCTTTTATTTTCAGAAATATTAATCCAAAAACCCAAAAATACCTTGCTGAATTTTTTATTTATTTATGTTATCTCGCGTTCCCGCGAGATCTATTTATCCAATCTACTACATTTTTACCGATCTTTTTACCCGTGAGGGACTGACAACCCCTCTCTTACGTCGGGTTGCAAGTATTTGTTCTTTGTGTGTAGGAGTTGTTTACATGGTGTTGCGTGGTTTTCCTACTTGTTCGATAACCTTGGTCTCACCACTGAGGGAAATACCTACCATAGTTGTGCTGCATCATCCCTTCTTATTTGGGGAAATACTGACGTAGTTCAAGCCGCATCAAACCCCGAGGAGACCGCCACACACACCAGCCTGTTGCGGGTGGATGAACAGGACCTCGTGGAGGCTGGTTGAGAGTAGTCGGTGCAGGTTGGATGAACAGTGGCTGGTGGAGGCTGGAGGAAGTCGTGGTAGATGAACAGTAGCAGGTGGAGGGTGGAGGAAGTCGACGGTGGATGAATAGTAGCCCGTGGAGTGCCGTTTTGCGGTGCCACACCCCTCCCGATGAACACGACCGTGTTTCGACCGTAGGCGGTTGGAGAGAAGTATGTTTCCTTCGTTTTGTGGTACGCCACACTGCTCTCGATGAACATGACCCAGTTCCAACCATAGGCGGTTGGAGAGAAGTCTGTTTCCTTGTTTTTGCGGTATGCTAGGCCCCTCCCGATGAACATGATCCTGTTTCGATCGTAGTCAGTCAAACAGAAGGCCGTTTCCATCGTTCTGCGGTACGCTAGACCTCGTTTCAGCTATTCCATCCAAGCCAGTTGGCTCAAGTTGAACAGGACGCATTCCGACCCAGTGGAGTGCCTCCCGATGAACAAGGCACTATTTCTCTGTTCCGACGTAACCGGTTGGCTGTCGATGAACATGATGTTGTTGCTGTATGCGTTCGAGACCACACCTGTATGTATGTAGTGGCCGTCTTTTTTGCATCATGTCTCTATAATTACACGGTTTAGATGGGACTGCCTGAACTGCTACCACTCCTTACTCGGCCAAAGTTCACCGTAGCAGATTGACTGATCGACCAGTATGTATGTACACGTTTATGACCAGACAGACAACACTAGGTAAGTTTTGACCGAGTGGGTCCTAGCTGTCAGGGAGGATAAGGACGCACTTCTTGCGTGTGAAGATATAGGTGGTGGGTCCCAGCTGCCAAGGGGAGGAATCATTATTTTCCCATGTAATAAGGAGGCACTTCCTTGCCTGTGATTATGTAGCTGATGGGTCCAACCGTCAGCCTCACCATGTATTGTCCTCTGTCAATGGTTGTTGTTCGTTGACCCGGCCACAACGAGACCACAAACGTGATGGACGATAGCGAGTGTTGGGGAACGCAGTAATTTCAAAAAAATCCTACGCACACGCAAGATCATGGTGATGCATAGCAACGAGAGGGGAGAGTTTCGTCCACGTACCCTCGTAGACCATAAGCGGAAGCATTATGAGAACGCGGTTGATGTAGTCATACGTCTTCATGATCCGACTGATCCAAGTACCAAACGTACGGCACCTCCGAGTTCAGCACACATTTAGCTCGGTGACGTCCCACGAACTCCGATTCAATAGAGTTTCGAGGGAGAGTTCCGTCAGCACGACAGCGTGATGACGGCGATGATGATGCTACCGATGCAGGGCTTCGCCTAAGCACCGCTATGATATGACCGAGGTGGATTATGGTGGAGGGGGGCTGTCGGTGTCAAAACCGGCGGATCTCGGGTAGGGGGTCCCGAACTGTGCGTCTAAGGCGGATGGTAACAGGAGGCAGGGGACACGATGTTTTACCCAGGTTCGGGCCCTCTTGATGGAAGTAAAACCCTACGTCCTGCTTGATTTATTCTTGACATTATGAGTATTACAAGAGTTGATCTACCACGAGATCGGAGAGGCTAAACCCTAGAAGCTAGCCTATGGTCTGATTGTATGTTGTCCTACGGACTAAAACCCTCCGGTTTATATAGACACTAGAGGGGGCTAGGGTTACACAAGGTCGGTTACAAAGGAGGGGATATCCATATCCGTACTGCCTAGCATGCCTTCCACGCCAAGTAGAGTCCTATCCGGACACGGGACGAAGTCTTAAATCTTGTATCTTCGTAATCCAACAGTCCGGCCAAAGGATATAATCCGGCTATCCGGAGACCCCCTAATCCAGGACTCCCTCAGTAGCCCCTGAACCAGGCTTCAATGACGACGAGTCCGGCGCGCAGTGTTGTCTTCGGCATTGCAAGGCGGGTTCCACCTTCGGATACGCCACAGAAGAGTTTGAATAAAAGGATAGTGTCCGACCCTGCAAAATAAGTTCCACATACCACCGTAGAGAGAATAATATTTCCACAAATCTAATCTGTTGACACGTTTTGGCAATATGACATCATGCCATGGCTCGGTGATTATTCGAACCATTTTTCTTTAACTAGCCCCGCACATAACGCGAGGAAGTTTCTTGACACGTCTTGTCAAAGCAGAGATCATGTCCCCCTTATTACATGACTCTCATCAATACAGGCGTGGGTAACCCAACTGCGCCATCAATTATGGCGCTTGGTGGATAAGCGAGTTTTACCAGGCTAGTGGGGGCGCATAGTTTCGACCGCCCTTATAAAGGGATAAGGTTTAACCTTTTCCTACCCACGCCTTCTTCCTCCTTGCTCATCCATTCTCGTGCACTCGAGCTCCAACGTCCAAGTCCACATCCTTCTCCTCAACCTTCTCCAAACATGTCCGGAGCAGGAGGCAAGTGGATGGCTTCCTCCATCATGGAGGGTGAGGGAGTCCTGGATTAGGGGGTCTCCGGACAGCCGGACTATCTCCATTGGACGGACTGTTAGAATATGAAGATACGGGATTGAAGACTGCGTCTCGTGTCCGGAAGGTACTCTACTTGGCGTGGAAGGCAAGCTAAGCAATATGGATATGTATATCTCCTCCTTTGTTACCGACCTTGTGTAACCCTAACCTCTCCGGTGTCTATATAAACCGGAGGGTTTTAGTCCATAGGACAACATACAATCACACCATAGGCTAGGTTCTAGGGTTTAGCCTCTCTGATCTCGTGGTAGATCTACTCTTGTACTACCCATATCATCAATATTAATCCAGCAGGATGTAGGGTTTTACCTCCATCAAGAGGGCCCGAACCTGGGTAAAACATTATGTCCCCTGCCTCCTGTTACCATCCGGCCTAGACGCACAGTTCGGGACCCCCTACCCGAGAGCCGCCGGTTTTGACACCGACATTGGTGCTTTCGTTGAGAGTTCCTCTGTGTCATTGCCATTAGGCTTGATGGCTCCTACTATCATCGATAGCGATGCAGTCTAGGGTGAGACTTTTCTCCCTGGACAGATCTTCGTGTTCGGCGGCTTTGCACTGTGGGCCAATTCGCTTGGCCATCTGGAGCAGATTGAAAGATACACCCCTGGCCACTAGGTCAGGTTTGGAAGCTTAAACTACACGGCCGATATCCCTGGAGATTTGATCTTCGACGGATTCGAGCCTCTGACTTGTGCGCCATGCGGTCATGATGAGTATGACTTAGCTCTCCCATCGGACAGTGTTAAGGAGATCGCACCAGATGCCGCTCCGACCCTCAATTTGGAGCCAGCTGCACCTTCCGCGGACGGGTGGATGGACCCCGCCATGTAGGCCTTACCCTCAGCGGCACTCGAGCCGAACATCGACCTTACCTTGCACGAGAGCCGTGTCGTTAAACTGCCGGATTCTTCTCCGGCCACGGACTCCGAACTGCCTGCGCCCGTTCCTATCGAATCTGATTGGGCGCCGATCATGGAATTTACCTCCATGGATATTTTTCAGCACTCGCCCTTTGGCGACATACTGAACTCGTTAAGGTCTCTCTCCTTATCAGGAGGATCCTGTCCGAACTATGTCCGGCAGGACTGGGATGCGGACGACAAAGAAATTCGCGACCCACCCACCACCCACTTAGTAGCCACTATCGATGACTTAACCGACATGCTCGACTTCGACTCCGAATACATCGACGGTATGGACGACAATGCGAGAGACAAAGAGGAACCACTGCCCATAGGGCACTGGACGTCCACCTCATCATATGACTATACATGGTGGACACACCAAAGGAAAACGACGATGAGGAACGGAAGGACACAACGAAGGGTTGTCCCCTCGAGAAGCAGTCAAAGCGGCGGCCTAAGCGCCGCCCCAAATCCCTCCTTGACAGAAATAATGATCATATAGACCCAGCATTAGAGCAGGGCGAACCACTGCCGGACCACGGCAATGCGGAGAATCAAACCGAACAAACCAACTCTGTCAAGGATAATAGTCCGGAGGACATAACACCGGACAGACGCCCGGAGCAACAAAATGCCCATCAATGGCTTGTTGCCATCGTGAGGAGTCTAAAAAGGCAGAAGCAAAGGCTCAAGGCGGCGCAAGACACACTCCAAATCAGATGGAGTAAATTACTCAACACAGCAGCGAAGTATGGCGGTAATCGCCTCACCAAGAGCTACCCGAAGCGGAAGTTGCTACCTGAATTCGATGAGGAGGCCGTACATCCCCTGCAACCAAAAATTAAAACGGCCACCCGGCCGGATAGACGACCTCACGGCCAACATGGAGCGGCAAGCAAGGCCGCACAGAAGCCAATACGCGATCCACGCAAGTGCTCGCATCAAAAGGATGGAGCAACTAGAGATCCATCTATGGACCGCGCAAGTGCACTCCAGCACACGATGCAACACACCAAACATTCGAACACCAGATAGCTCAACAGCCCGGAGAGTCGGCCGAAAGCTTTGGAACAGGTTTCTTACTAAAAAGAACCAAATAATCGACTGTCCGGACACCGAAGCCTTGGCAGCTTTTAAGCATAGTGTCTGTGATGAATGGCTTGCCAGACACCTCGGCCAAGAAAAGCCGAGAACAATGGCAGCATTAACAAGCCTCATGACCCGCTTTTGCGCGGGTGAGGATAGCTGGCTAGCCAGATGCAGCACCAGCGACCCCAGTACATCCGAAGCTAGAGATGGAAATGGGAAATCACGGTGCAACAACAATAACAAACGCTGGAATAAAGAAGACAGCACGAAGAGCACGGCAGTAAATGCCGGATTCAAAAGCTCTCGGCCAAGTCAGCAAAAGCTGCCCTCTAAAGGCGCCAGAGACGAACTGTCCAGCCTAAACAAAATTCTGGACCAAGTATGTCAGATCCATAGCACCCCTGGTAAACCCGCTAATCATACCCACAGAGGATGTTGGGTCTTCAAGCAGTCTGGCAAGCTCAACGTCGTACACAAGGGGGAGGATACACCAAGCGAAGACGAGGATGAGCCTCTCAAGCAAGACACTGGGGAACAAAAGAAGTTTCCACCAGAAGTCAAAACAGTCAACGTGTTACACGTGATCAAGGGAAGCAAAGCGGCACTCCCAGAGAGACATGCCCAAGGGCCTATCACAGCGAAGTCTTACCACTGGCCATCTCAAACGATCACTTTCGACCATCGTGATTACTCAGCAAGTATCCGACGTGCAGGATGGGCTGCCCTGGTATTAGACCCAATAATTAACGGATACCACTTTACACGAGTCCTGATGGATGGTGGCAGCAGTTTAAACCTGATATACCAGGATACAATCCGTGAAATGGGGATAGACCCAATGAAAATCCGCCATAGCAACACTACCTTTAAAGGAGTAACGCCAGGCCCAGGGGCTCAATGCACGGGCTCCCTGGTACTAAAAGTTATATTCGGCTCCCCCGATAACTTCCATAGCGAACATTTAACCTTTCCCATTGCTCTGTTCCAAAGTGGTTATCAAGCACTACTTGGACGCAAAGCTTTTGCTCGCTTTAATGCAATACCGCATTACGCTTCCCTCACGCTCAAGATGCCCGGTCCATGTGGCATCATTACAGTGAACGGAAATATTGAGCGATCTTTGCGCGCCGAAAAGAATGCGATTGCCTTAGCAGCTGCACACTAAAAACGGCCTCACCAACTAAAGCATTCGATAGGTCATCAAGACCACGGACACGGTTAGACGAGTCCGGCGCAACTATATGTAATTCATACTGGATTGAGGGCCACACCCCTATTACAAATACAAGGGTCTCAATGCGCACAGACAATTCCTCTCTTTTACAGATGACCATCGTGCTACACCCGTCCAGGATACGGCACAACGGAGACACAGGCGCAGACGTGCAGTAGGGACCCGCTCCAAGGATTCTTTTTAGATTAAGACCCTGCGTAAACCTTTTTTACTGTCTCTTGTTTATACACATCCCTCGAGTTCTCAGCACAATTGAGAAGGATGCTGACGTCTTGGCCACGTCAGAATAATGCACGTACCTGGACACAAGGGGCTTCTTACAAAGGGCACTATTTAGGCCCGGTTTATACCATAAAGACCGAATACCTTAGGGAGTGTTCGGCGTCGCGAGTTTGGCCTTATATGCATCAGCTCCGAATCATTGTCTTTGGTCAAATGTTGGGTTTGCCCGGCGCCTGTGTTTTGGTGCCTTACATTCCGCTTTATCGGCTAAGGCAGCACCAGGAGAACTACTACGATTGTGCCCTAGTTCATCCGGATGAGCACCTTAGTAAAGAAAGCCGAAAACAGACTGTCATAATATAGTGTGAGACTGGTCGACCACTCGATGACCTATCGGAATGTTAGAATTCCTCCACCTTAATGAAGGGCCATTTTCCGGCCAGGCATGTACGCACCCCGAGATCGGGAGAGTGCGGAGCCACCAGGGGCTATCTAGTAGCCCCACTGTCAAACTCCTATGGCTAAGTGAAAATGTTAAAGCTTATAGTTCAGTTGCCTCGTTCGCTGCGCTATCACCTCCTTAATAGGACCAAGACGTTGGGTTAAGTCTGAACACACGTTTTTTGCGAGCACCTCCGCATTATATGCGTGAGGGTTGAAGCCGACGACTGCAATCCTTCGGGTTATATACATATATACATAAACGGCCGCACATGAGGCATCATATTACTTTCCGGCAAAAGTATAAATACAGCCTTACTATATTTCATAAAAACATTGTGTTTACAATGGCAATACATGTCACTCAAACATAATATTCTTCGAGCACTGGGACTCTATCAAACGAGCACCCTCAAGAACCTCTTTAAAATAGTGCTCGACAGCTACTCGGCCTATGGCCGAACCTTGCGCCGCAATAGTGGTAGCATCCATCTCCGCCCAGTACGCCTTGACACGGGCAAAGGCCATCCGCGAGCCTTCTATGCATGCCGACCTCTTCATCGCATTGATGTGTGGCACTGCACCAACGAACTGCTACACTAAGCGGAAATAGTTGTTCGGCTTCGGCTTCTCAGGCCACAAATGATCTACAACAGACCTCATGGCGAGTCCGGACAACCTATTAAGTTCGGCCCATTCTGCTAGCTGATTAGTCAAGGGAAGCAGATGCTCTGGAACGTTAAATTGCGATCAGAACAGCTTGTCTACTTCACGATCTGACTGATCTTGGAAGTATTCGACCGCATCGACAGCGCTTGCCGCCAAGTCCATATATGCGTCTGCCGAACTCGACAGCCGATCCAGAGGGGCATACCGCGGATCTCCGAACTTCCTCTGCAGCAGAAAGGGCTTCCCAGCCTCAATATCCCAGGCTTCCCGTAGCTCCTCCTTCTTCGCCCTCATAGCAGAGCGAGTGTCTTTGGTCGCCATCGTTGCCTTCTCAAGGTCCGCTGCCTTCACTCGGTTCTCTTCTTCAAGGAACTGGCAACGATCGGCAGTGCCTTTTAATTCTATGGCCATCTTGGCCATCTTTTCTTTGCTTTCGCAATGGGCGGCCTTCTCGGCTCACAACACATTAAAGATACTGGCATCATGCTGCTCTTATTATGTGACATTCAGCAGAAAACATTGCTTACCCTGTGATTCGTCAAGCCGCTTGTTAACAAGCTTAATGTCGGTGTCTGCCGCATCCAGTTGCCGCTTTAATTCGGCAAACTCACTAGTACGGCTAGCAACCGGAGCTTCCACCACCTGCACATAAAGGCAGTCTGGTTATTTCCTTGCACTATGATCCTCTGTTGGCCGCCGTTCTCGACGAAAACCAAAGTCTCAGGGGCTACTATCTACACAGGGCACACCAAACATGTGCGGTACTATCAAATATCATTTCACGTACCTCAAAGCATGTCAGTAGACTCATAAAGGCTTCATGTAATCCGCTTTCGGCGGACGAAATTCTATCCATTACCATACCCATCAGCATACGGTGTTCTTCTGAGATGGCTGCTCGCTCCAACAGCTCCCTCAGAATGTCCGACCGCATACCAGACGGTGTCGGACTCTTTTGTTTGCTCTCTTCGAGAGCCAGACGTTGGGGACTTCGGGTGACTATGGGATTATCATCTGGCCTCGCCAGATCCGGAGAGGCCCTCCGTGACGACACTTCGGGGTCACCCGCTTCTTGAGCAGAGGAGTCCGGGGGAGGCGTTTCGCTCTCCATCATCTCCGGAAGAAGATCCCCCGAAGACGAGCTTAGCTGAGAAGGGCTAAGACCCGAACTGCATGATATATGCGGCGGATATTCTCCTCAGAGGAAAGGTAGTATACCTTCACTATTAAAGTATTTTTTGAATCACTTACGACTCGTTGGAGGGCTGATCCTCCCGCGGACTTTGTGCGGCAAGAGCACCCCTCGCGGCAGGACCCTCTGTTGGAGACTTCTTCTCTCGTTTGGAGGCCTCGGCTTCCAGATCCTCAGAAGCAGTCCTCTTCCTCCCCCGGTTATCCTCCTTTATGGAGGCGCTTATTCCCTCGGTTGGAACTGGCAGCGATGGGGGCCCGCTTTCGCCCATATTATTCCCCCTGTATCATCCTTCGAGGGCTCCGGGCAAGGTGCGAGCTCGAGCATCTTTTCCAGCACCGGATTTTCCAAACCCTCAGGGAGGGGGGCCGAACACCGAATCGTTTTCGCTTTTGTTAGCCAGTCCTGGTCAAAGAGCGATTTCTCAGAGATGACGTCATGATGAATAAAAGACGGTGTGTTCGGCTAGAGGATTACTTACTTGTTCGGCGGTGCGGTTATTGCTCAGGCCCATGTCCTCGGTAGTATCCGGACACTCTATTTGAGGTCCGAAGAATGACTTGTACATTTCATCGTGCGTCAGGCCGGGGAAACTTTGAATAGCACGCAGTCCTTCTAGGTTGAACTCCCATAAGCGATGGGGCCGACGTTTGCAGGGCTGGACTCGACGGACCAGCATAACTTGCACTACCACAACCAAATAAAAATCTCCCTCGAAGAGATCTTGCATGCGGCTTTGCAGTATAGGCACGTCCTTGGCTGGAACCCAGCTCAGTCCTCTGCTAATCCATGACATCAGTTGTGGTGGGGGACCCGAGCGGAAAGCAGGGGCAGCCGCCCACTTGGCACTTCTAGGAGCCTTCATGTAAAACCACTCCCGTTGCCATAATCCGGACACTTCTGGAAAGGAACCTTTTGGCCACGGAGCTCCTGCCATCTTGCTTATTGACGCGCCTCCGCATGCTGCATGTTGCCCCTCAATCATCTTCGGTTTCACTTCAAAGGTCTTGAGCCACAGGTCGAAGTGAGGGGTAATGCGGAAGAAGGCCTCACACACGACAATAAATGTCGAGATGTGGAGAAAGGAGCTAGATCATGGAAATCTAGCCCATAATAGAACATCAAACCCCTGACGAAGGGATCCAGAGTAAGGCCTAGGCCTCGGAGGAAGTGGGAGACGAACACAACGTTCTTGTTGGGTTCGGGAGTGGGGACGACTTGCCCTCGAGCAGGCAGCCAATGCGGAACCTCGGCGGTCAGGTATCTGGCCTCCCTCAACTTCTTTATATCCTCTTCCGTGACGGAGGAGGGCATCCATCGGCCTTGAAGGCTGGATCCGGACATGATTGAAGATCTGGAGCACCTGACCTGGGCTTTGGGTGTTAGAACTCGAGGCGGGGGAGGGGTTCGATTGAGCACGAGAGGGAAAAAGCGAAAGCCTTGTCCCTTTATAAAGAGGGTGAATATCAAGCGTCCTCACCATGGCCGTTTGGACTTGCCTATAATCTAGGAGTCCTAGACATGGTTGGGTTACCCATGACCATATTAATGAGAATCCCGTAATTGGGGGAACACGATCTTTGCTTTGACAAGACGTGTCAAGAAACCGCCTCGCGTTGTGTGTGGAGCTGGTTGAAGAAAAACGGTTCGAATAAGCACCGGGCCATGGCATAATGTCATGTTGCCAAAACGTGTCAGCAGATTAAGATTTGTGGAAATTTTATTCTCGACGGTGGTAGGTGGAACTTATTTTGCAGGGTCCGACACTATCCTTATATTCAAAATTCCTCCGTGGTATATTCGAAGGAGGAACCCGCCTTGCAATGCCGAAGACAATACTGCGCGCCGAACTCATCGTCATTGAAAGCCTGGTTCAGGGGCTACTGAGGGAGTCCTAGATTAGGGGATCTTTGGACAGCCAGACTATCTGCATTGGCCGGACTGTTAGACTATGAAGATACGGGATTGAATACTTCGTCTCGTGTCCGGAGGGGACTCTACTTGGCGTGGAAGGCAAGCTAAGCAATATGGATATGTATATCTCCTCCTTTGTAACCGACCTTGTGTAACCCTAACCTCTCCGGTGTCTATATAAACCGGAGGGTTTTAGTCCGTAGGACAACATACAATCACACCATATGCTAGTTTCTAGGGTTTAGCCTCTCTGATCTCGTGGTAGATCTACTCTTGTACTACCCATATCATCAATATTAATCAAGCAGGACGTAGGGTTTTACCTCCATCAAGAGGGCCCGAACCTGGGTAAAACATTGTGTCCCCTGCCTCCTGTTACCATCCGGCCTAGATGCACAGTTCGGGACCCCCTACCCGAGATCCGCCGGTTTTGACACCGACAGAGGGACACCTCAAAAAGCTGTGCGGAGCCGGATACTTAGCCGCGAATATCGCGAATCGGCTGCCCGCTGCGGGGCGGATCATTCCTACCCCGGAACCTCACGAGAGGGTAGTTTTCCTCCACCACTTCCTCCACGGACTGGGGTTTCCCCTCCATCCATTCATCCGCGGTCTTATGTTCTACTACGGGCTGGACTTTCATGATCTAGCCCCGAACTTCATCCTCAACATTTCGGCGTTCATCGTCGTGTGTGAGGCTTTCCTCCGCATCCGGCCCCACTTCGGCCTGTGGCTGAAGACCTTCAATATCAAGCCGAAGGTGGTGGGAGGCCAACAAACAGAATGCGGCGGAGCCATGGTGGGCAAGATGCCCAATGTTATATGGTTTGAAGGCTCCTTCGTGGAGACCATAAAGGGGTGGCAATGGGCGTGGTCCTACATCACCGAGCCGCGCGACCCCAACTGGGTGGCGGCCCTCGAGTTTCGATCCGGAATCCCCACGCGGCTCACCTCCTGGCAAGAGAAGGGCCTATCCTGGGGTTCATCGGTGGAGCTGGACGGACTCCAGAAATGTATCCGGAATATGGCAAGCAAGAAGCTCAAGCTTGTCAACATAGTCCAGGTCATGCTCTTCCGCCAGATCCTCCCATGTCAACAACAGGATTTCAACTTGTGGGAGTTCGACCCGGCCCAGTACCAGACTTTGAGAGAGCTCTTCGACACGACGCACAAGGACGTCTGGAGGGTGCTGTTCAAGGGTGTCGAGGTCCCTCCCTCTCTCACTAAGGACCGCGGGCTAAGCGCGAAGCGCCCTGCGAATCCGGTAAGTTTTGTACATCCGATAGGATTTTTACTTCCCATAGCTTAACCACGTGTGGGGTCTGAGCTCCCATGCCATTTACAGGACTGGGTGGGGGCATCGGAGAAGATCAACTGTCCGCCCCCTTTGCCCGAAGACACTGCGGACGCTCTCCTGGCGGAGATGCTGACTCCGGCTCCTTACAAGGTGCCGGAGAAGACCAAGAAGAAGGCCAAGGGAACCCGAAAGTGTTCCTGACGCCAGGTGGTATCGGACTCATCGTCCGATGACTCTGCGACGCACTCCTCCCACGAAGACGAGGACGAAGATCAAGATGCCCCCCTCCAACCGGGGGAGACAAGAAAAGGAAGGCCGCCCCAACCGAGGGGTCGAAGGGTCCAAGAAGGGAAGGACTCTCCTTCTGGACTGCTCCACCACCGCCGCCAAAGACGAAGACGAGTGGCTGCTCAGGGCCAAGCCCCTGGCGAAGTCGTAAGTATTCCAATACCAGAGTAACTCATAGCATACCTTAGACTGCTTCTCCTAACACCGAATATGATTATGCAGACCGCCCCAAGACCGTATCGACGTATCTTCATCGGGCAGCTCCTTGGACTCGTCGGATATGGATAGCGATCCACTTCCGACCACCACCTCCCCTTTCCCTACGGACAATGCCGAGGTGCTGTCTCAAGAGGCACCGGGTCGAGGGGAGATAGTCCTGGAGGTGACTCAAGGCGACCTTCCGGGCTCCGGGAGCAGAGGGATTAAGGCTCCCGAGGGCTCCGAGTTCGGCCTTCAGCCGAACACTACGCCAGAACCTCCAGTGGTTCCGGACTCGGCAGGAGGCCTCCTTCCAAAAGGGGCAAGATGCTTCTGCCGGTGACCTATGTCCATCCAGAGGCACCGAACAACCTGCTGGGAGTGCTTCGCAACGCTTCCATCGACGAAGAGCACCGCACTATTATGAGTGCGGTGATCCAGAAGGTTCAGTCCGCCAAGAGCGGACTGACTGAAGCCTGTGCCAGCCTTCTAACAGGCTTTGAGGTAAGTATTTGAAATATAGGAAAAATATTACCGCATAGACAGTAGCCCCTGATGCTCTGTTTGGTGTTCAAAAAGAAAAGCCGAATAGAGGATCAACTAATATCTGCAGGAGTCTAATATAAGTATGTCTGTATGCGTATGCAGGCTTCGCTGCTGACCTCTGCCGCACTGACTGCGGAGGTCGCCGTACTAAAGCAGGACCTCGAAATGTCCAAGAAAGAGCTCGGCCTTGCGAAAAGGTAGCTCGAGCAGAACAAAGGTAAGTAATACCTAGTCTATAGATATGTATATATACAAAAAGGATGCGATTGCAAAATGACAGGATCATCTTTAATTTGCCAGGGGCCACGACCGAAGTGGCAACCCTGAAGCAAGCGATATCCGAGGCCGAAAACAAAGCAGCCCAGGAGTGCACCGAGTGGGGAAAACAAGAGGCACGGGTGGGCGAGGTGCAGCAAGAGCTCCATGCTCTTGTGACGAGGCACGAGGCGTTGGAGCTTGACTTGAAGACGCGAGAGTCTGAGCTTGCCGCAGCCCTTGAGAGTGCAAAGAGTGCCAAGGCTGAAGCCCAAAAGGCCATCCAGGAGATTGATGTGATGAAAAAGATAGCGACAGGTAAGGCATTCAGTATGCAAAGCAAGCATGTGAAAGTAAATTACTTGATACTTACCCGAGTCCAGAGCTCTCTAGGAGCATTCTTAGATTTGCCCCGCAGCGTGTCGGATGCCGCATAGTTTTACCAGGCCGAGGAGGGAAGCTCAACGGAGAAGCTGTTCTAGTCTCAGTATACTGGGACCGAACACCCGATGCCTCTGAGCGATCAGCTGAAGCAACTGGTCGAGCTGCACAAGGCGGCCGAACAGGCCATGAACGTCTTTATAGTCCGGATGTGGCCTGGTGACGCCCTTCCCAACAGCTACTTCGGCCTGGTGAGGCGGCTTGTGGATGCCTACCCACGGCTGGAAGTCATTAAGTGGTCCGTCTGCATCGAAGGTGCACACCGGGCTTTCGCTCGTGCGAAGGTGCACTGGGCCAAGATGGACGCCGTGAAGCTGGTGAAGGAAGGGCCGCCGCAGGGCAAGGAGCATCGCCACCCTGAGATGTACTATGAGGGTGTCCTGAAGGGTGCCCATCTTGTAGCGGACGAGTGTGCGAAAGATGTAATATTTGAATAAACTTTCTCGTGTAATCCTGTATTATGAAAACTTGTTCAAATGCGCTATGCAACACTTTTTTTAATTTAAAATATTGCCTTCTGTTCGGCTGTTTATCAAATCTGAGAGATGGCTAGTCGTCGGCTTCTGCCCCCATGCCATGAGTGCTGGGGTGTTCAGGATAAACCTAACACTCTTGTTCCCTTTTTGGGTCCTTCGAGGGAGGTGCTCAGTACAACGAACAAGGCAATCAGACTATAATGCATATCACTCTCACTTAGCCATATAATTCTATAATTTTAAATTTCGGCAAAGCCCCTAGTATTCGGAAGGCCAAATTCGGGGCGCTATACACGCCTTAAGCCAGACAGGGCCGACTCCTCGCTCTAAGCGGCATAAGTATTTAGGGACTTGAAACCTCTCGAACAGCGACCAGTCTCTCTCCTTATCATGACAGTCAGTTTTAGCTTTCTCTACTGAGGTGCTTAGCCCAACAGAATCGGGGCACAATCACAGTAGTTCTCCCAGTGCTACCTTAGCTGATATAGCGGAACGCAAGGTACCAAAACATGGGAGCCGGGCAAACCCAACTGTTGACCCAAGACATGATTGGGAGCTGATGCATATAATGCTATAAGTTCGGGGTGCCGCACTATCGAAAGTGTTCGAACTTCTCACACCGTATTATGGGGTATGCTTAAGCCCCTAGCGTATTGGCCGTACCAGAGTGTACGGTTGCTAGATGTCATGAATGAACATATATATATACAAAGGAAGAATGCAATAATAGTCTTAATGCTATGCATTGTTTATTCGAAAAGGTGCATTAAAGTAGAATGATACAAGTAATGCGGTAAAAAAGTAGGACTATTTGACATGTCCCTTGCAAGGGCAAGCTGAGGAATAGTATTAAAGCAAGTATTTCACTCGTTATTGCAATCCACCTGGGAGTTTCATGATGTGACGTAGCTTTTTGCCTCCTTGGTTGCTGCATCATGTGTTCGGCAATCATGTTGCCGGACAGGGTTTCCAGAGATTAACGTCCTGAAAGAGAAAAATAACAAAGTGGGAAGCCCCTAGTGCGGTTTAAGCCGCGTCTTGGACCGTGCCGTAGTCATGACCCCTTCCCACCTGTGCCCATGGTATTTTTAATGCGTAATTATGTACGTGTGGCATGGACTTCGCCGTTTGGCTGGGTCCAGGGTGGGGGCCGCATTGCTATGTGAGCTCGGAACATGCCAGGCGGTCCTGTTGCCGATTACTCCGGGCGCGCTTGAAGGTGTCCGGGTCCTTAATCACCGAACTAGTAGATTGCCTTAAGAGGCTGCTTTACGCTTCTGCTGCAAGGGCCGCAGTGTGCTCCTCCGTGCGGGGAGAGCGCTCTGTGTTCCCATTGACTGTGATGACCCCTTGAGGTCCTGGCATCTTGAGCTTGAGATATGCATAGTGAGGTACCGCATTGAATCTCGCAAATGCGGTTCGCCCGAGCAGTGCATGGTAGCCACTGCGGAACGGGACTATATCGAAGATTAACTCTTTGTTTCGGAAGTTATCCGGGGATCCGAAGACCAGTTCCAGTGTGACTGAGCCTGTGCAATGGGCCTCTACACCTGGTATGACGCCTTTGAAGGTCGTTTTTGTGGGTTTGATCCTTGAGGGGTCTATACCCATTTTGCGCACTGTGTCCTGATAAAGCAGGTTCAGGCTGCTGCCGCCATCCATAAGGACTCGAGTGAGGTGAAATTCGTCAATGATTGGGTCTAGGACCAGTGCGGCGAATCCGCCATGAAGGATGCTAGTGGGGTGGTCCCTGCGATCGAAGGTGATCGGACGGACTCCTCGCTCTAAGCGGCATAAGTCTTTAGGGACTCGGAAACCTCTCGAACAGCGACCAGTCTCTCGCCTTATCATGACAGTCAGTTTTAGCTTTCTCTACTGAGGTGCTTAGCCCAGCTGAACCGGGGCACAATCGCAGTAGTTCTCCCAGTGCTACCTTAGCCGATATAGCGGAACGTAAGGTACCAAAACATGGGAGCCGGTCAAACCCAAGTATTGACCAAAGACATGATTCAGAGCTGATGCATATAATGCTATAAGTTCGGGGTGCCGCACTTGTGAAAGTGTTCGGACTTCTCACACCATATTGTGGGGTACTTCAGCCCCTGGTGTATTGGCCGTACCAAAGTGTATGGTTGCAAGGTGTCATTAATGAAGACATATATATAAAAAAGAATAATGCAATAATAGTCTTAATGCTATGCATTGTTTATTCAAAAAGGTGCGTTAAAGCAGAATGATACACGCAGTGCAATTAGCAAAAAGTAGGACTATGTCCCCTCTAAGGGCAAGCTGAGGAATAGTATTAAAGCAAGTATTTCACTCGTTATCGTAATCCACCTGGGAGTTCTGTGGTGTGATGTAGCTTTCTGCCTCCTTGGTTGCTGCATCATGTGTTCAGCAATCATGCTGCCGGACAGGGTTTCCAGAGATTAATGTCCTGAAAGAGAGAAAAATAACAAAGCGGGAAGCCCCTAGTGCGGTTTAAGCCGCGTCTTGGGGCGTGCCATAGTCGTGCCCCCTCCCTACCTGTGGCCATGGTATTTTTAATGCGTAATTATGTACGTGTGGCACGAGTTTTGCCGTTTGGCTTGGGCCGGGGTGGGGGCCGCATTGCTATGCGAGCTCGGAACGTGCCAGGCGGTCCTGTTGCCGATTACTCCAGGCGTGCTTGAAGGTGTTCGAGTCCTTAAACGCCGAACTAGTGGATTGCTTTAAGAGGCTGCTTTGCGCATCCGCTGCGAGGGCCGTAGTGTGCTCCTCCGTTCGGAGAGAGAGCTATGTGTTTCCATTAACTGTATTGACCCCCTGAGGTCCTGGCATCTTGAGCTTGAGGTATGCATAATGTGGTACCGCATTGAATCTCGCAAATGCGGTTCGCCCGAGCAGTGCATGATAACCACTGCGGAACGGGACTATATTGAAGATTAACTCTTCGCTTCGGAAGTTATCTGGGGATCTGAAGACCACTTCCAGTGTGACTGAGCCTGTGCAATGGGCCTCTACACCTGGTATGATGCCTTTAAAGGTCGTTTTTGTGGGTTTGATCCTTGAGGGGTCTATATCCATTTTGCACACCGTGTCTTGGTAAAGCAGGTTCAGGCTGCTGCTGCCATCCATAATGACTCGAGTGAGGTGAAATCCATCAATAATTGGGTCTAAGACCAGTGCGGCAAATCCGTCATGACGGATACTAGTGGGGTGGTCCCTGCAATCGAAGGTGATCGGACAGGAGGACCAATGGTTGAACTTTGGGGCGACTGGTCCAACGCATATACGTCCCTGAGCGCACGCTTCCGCTCCCTCTTGGGGATGTGGGTTGCGTATATCATGTTCACCGTCCGCACTTGTGGGGGGAACCTCTTCTGTCCTCCGGTGTTCGGCTGCTAGGGCTCCTCCTCGTCATCGCTATGTGACCCCCTATCTTTGTTTTCGACATTTAACTTGTCGGCCTGCTTGAACACCCAACAATCCCTGTTGGTGTGGTTGGCTGGCTTGTCGGGGGTGCCATGTATTTGACACGAGCGATCAAGTATACGGTCCAAACTGGACGGGCCCGGAGTGCTTCTTTTGAATGGCTTTTTCTGCTGACCGGGTTTAGAGCCTTTGAATCCGGCACTGACTGTCGTATCCTCGGTATTGTCGCTATTAATGCGGCGCTTATGTTTGTTGCGACTTGACCTGCCGTTGCCGTCTTTGGTATCTGAAGTACCATGGTTCTTTGATATGATATTGCTGCGAGCCAACCAGTTGTCCTCGCCTACACAAAAGCGGTCCATGAGTGTCGTGAGGGCTGCCATAGATTTCGGCTTTTCCTGGCCAAGGTGTCGGGCGAGCCACTCGTCGCGGAAGTTGTGCTTAAAAGCTGCTAGGGCCTCTGCATCCGGACAGTCGACGATTTGATTTTTCTTTGTTAGGAACCATGTCCAGAATTGCCTGGCCGATATCCTCTGGCTGCTAAATTATGTGGCTTAAGTCATCGGCATCTGGTGGTCGCACATAAGTGCCGTGAAAGTTGTCGAGGAATGCGGCTTCCAGATCTTCCCAACAGCCAATGGACTCTGCTGGCAAGTTGTTGAGCGAATGCTGAGCTGGTCCTTTGAGTTTGAGTGGGAGGTATTTGATGGCGTGTAGGTCATCACCGCGGGCCATGTGGATGTGGAGGAGGAAATTCTCGATCCATACCACAGGATCTGTTGTGTCGTCGTATGATTCTATATTTACGGGTTTGAAACCCTCTGGGATTTGATGATCCATTACTTCGTCTATGAAGCATAAGGGGTGTGCGGCGCCTCTGTACTGGGCTATATCACGACACAGCTCAAATGAGTCCTGCCCGCTGTGTTCGGCCCGGCCGGACTTACTTTTACTATATCCGGCGTGACGATTATCGTCTCGCATAGTGGCGCGCCCTCGTGATCCGTAGATCTATCTTGCAAATTTTGCTTTGTCCTCCAATACATCTCACAGGTCTGGCGTATTTCCCCACAGATTCAGCGGCGTTAGAGCCGCATACCGACCCAACCTCGAGTGGGATCCGTGTCACCGGAACCTCGGACCTGTTTCCGGCTACAAGTTCTGAACCATGTGCGTCCACGCACGACAAGCTTGATCAGGCGTCGATCGTCGAATTCAGCTCCGTGGACATCTTTCGGCACTCGCCTTTAGGCGACATGCTGAACTCATTAAAAACACTCTCCTTGCGGGGGACTCTCAGCCGAATTATATCTAGTTTGAACTGGAGGCTGACGACAGAGAATTTCGCTTCCCACCCCCACCCACTTAATAGCCACAGTCGAAGACTTATCTTTCATGATCGATTACGGCTCCGACGACATCGACAGTATGGACGACGATGCCAGAGAAGAAGAGGCCAAAAACCCGCCGTTTACCGGAAGCTGGATGTCCACTTCCTCGTATACATGGTGGATGCACAAATAGAGAATAGCAGCGATGAAAAGGAAGATCCAGTTGAGGACAAACCTCCCGAGATACAACCAAAGCGCCGGCGTCAGCGGCGCCGCTCTAAGTCACGTCGCAGCAAAGACAGCAACACCGGCACAGGAGAAGATAACACTCCGGATGGTGCCGAAGACAATGAAGAACCCATTGAGGCAACTTCCGAACAAGATGAACGGGAAGATGGGTGAGTCAGCCCTGATGAACAAGCCGTGTACGAAGACTTGGAGGATAGCAATTATATTCCACTCTCCGAGGATGAGGTGAGCCTCGGCAACGAGGATTTTATCATGGCTGAGGAACCTCTCGAGTAGGAGCACTTCAAGCGCTGGCTAATAGCCACTGCAAGGAGCCTGAAAAAGAAGCAGCAACAACTTCAAGCTGATCAAGATCTGCTCAATGATAGATGGACTAACGTCCTGGAAGCCAAGGAGTACGGCCTCAAGCGACCACTCAAAAGTTACCCCAAGCGCAAATTACTACCTCAATTCGATGACGAGGCGTCGGAGCCCATGCCATTACTGCACAATGCGGCTAACCGACCACCACGTGGTCGGGACAAAGCGGCAACCCAAGCCGAACACCAGCTCATACCACCTCGCCATACAGATAGAGAAAAATTGCTCAGGGATACACATATGATCTCCGGTGGAGCCTGAAGAATAAAGCAGGTCCAACCAGATCGATCTATGGAACACGGGGCGTGCCCCGACTCGCGACGACAGCTATCGAGCCGAACATGGCAAGCACAGTTACGTCCGAGCCGAAAATCACAGACGGACTCCATCTGAAATAGGTCGCGACTTGGCCCAATATAGAGGTGCCGCACACCCCCTGTGCTTCACTGATTAAGTATGGAACATGAATTCCCAGAAGGGTTCAAACCGATGAATATTGAATCATATGATGGACCACAGATCCCGCAGTATGGATTGAAGACTTTATCCTCCATATTCACATGGCGTGCGGCGATGATCTTCATGCCATCAAAATACCTCCCCCTAAAACTCAAGGGGCCAGCCCGACACTGGCTGAACAGCCTCCCTGAAAACTCCTTTGGCAGTTGGGAGGATTTGGAAGAAGCCTTCCTTGACAACTTCCAAGATACATATGTTTGACCTCCGGATGCCGATGACTTAAGTCACATAATCCAACAGCCCGGAGAGTCAGCCAGGAAATTCTAGACCAGATTCTTAACCAAAAAGAACCAGATCATCTACTGTCCTGATGCTGAAGCCCTAGTGGCATTTAAACATAGCATTCAGGATGAATGGCTCGCCCGACACCTCGGCCAAGAAAAGCCGAAGTCCATGGCAGCCCTCACGGCACTCATGACATGCTTCTGCGCGGGCGAAGATAGCTGGCTAGCCCATAGTAATAACAATACAAGCGAACCTGGCACTTCGGAAGCCAGAAATAGCAACGGCAAGCCCCGACGCAATAGACATATGAGTCGAAGCAACAGTGATAATACCGATGACACGACGGTCAACGCCGGAATCAGTGGCTCCAAGTCCGCTCAGCGGAAGAAGCCATATAGAAGAAATAATCAGGGCCCTTCCAGCCTGGACTGCATACTCGATCGCCCATGCCAGATCCACGGCACCCCTGATAAACTAGCCAATCATACCCACAGGAGTTGTTGGGTCTTCAACCAGGCCAGCAAATTAAATGCCGAAGACAAGGAGAAGGGGTCACAAAGCGAGAATGATGACGAGGAGCCCCATCCCCCTCAAATCAAAACAGTGAATGAGGGAGTCCTGGATTAGGGAGTCTCCGCACAGCCGGACTATATCCTTTGGTCGGACTGTTAGACTATGAAGATACAAGATTGAAGACTTCGTCTCGTGTCCGGATGGGACTCTACTTGGCGTGGAAGGCAAGCTAGCCAGTACGGATATGGATATCTCCTCCTTTGTAACCGACCTTGTGTAACCCTAGCCCTCTCCGGTGTCTATATAAACCGGAGGGTTTTAGTCCGTAGGACACAACAACTACAACAACAATCATACCATAGGCTAGCTTCTAGGGTTTAGCCTCTTTGATCTCGTGGTAGATCTGCTCTTGTACTACCCATATCATCAATATTAATCAAGCAGGACGTAGGGTTTTACCTCCATCAAGAGGGCCCGAACCTGGATAAAACATTGTGTCCCCTGCCTCCTATTACCATCCGGCCTAGACGCACAGTTCGGGACCCCCTACCCGGGATCCGCCGGTTTTGACACCGACATTGGTGCTTTCATTGAGAGTTCCTCTGTGTCGTCGCCGTTAGGCTTGATGGCTCCTACTATCATCGATGGCGATGCAGTCCAGGGTGAGACTTTTCTCCCCGGACAGATCTTCGTATTCAGCGGCTTTGCACTACGGGCCAATTTGCTTGGCCATATGGAGCAGATTGAAAGTTACGCCCCTGGCCACCAGGTCAGGTTTGGAAGCTTAAACTACACGGACGATATCCGTGGAGACTTGATCTTCGATGGATTCGAGCCTGTGCCTTGTGCATCACGCTGTCACGATGAGTACGGTTTAGCGCTACCATCGGATAGTGTTCAAGAGATCGCACAGGAAGCCGCTCCGACCCTCAATTCGGAGCCAGGTGCGCCTTCCGTGGATGGGTGGATGGACCCCGCCACGGAGGCTTTACCTCCGCGGATATTTTTCAGCACTCACCCTTTGGCAACATACTGAACTCATTAAGGTATCTCTCCTTGTCAGGACGATCCTAGCTGAACTATGTCCGGCTAGACTGGTATGCGGACGATGAAGAAATTCGAGGCCCACCCACCACCCACTTAGTAGCCACTGTCGATGACTTAACCGACATGCTCGACTTCGACTCCGAAGACATCAATGGTATGGACGACGATGCGGGAGGCGAAGGGGAACCACCGCCCATAGGGCACTGGACAACCACCTCATCATACGATATATACATGGTGGATACACCCAAAGAAGGCAATGGCGACGAGATAGCGGAGGATGACCCCTCCAAGAAGCAACCCAAGCGCCGACGTCAGCGGCGCCGCTCTAAGTCACGCCAAAGCAAAATCGGAGATGCTGGCACGCGAGATAATAACACCTCGGACAGTGCCGAAGACAATTCCCTCTAGCAAGATTCAGCGCAGGAGGATGGAGAAGCCACCCCCCTGAGAGAGCGGCAAATAGAGAAGAAGAGGATGATAATTACATGCCTCCCTCCAAAGACGAGGCAAGCCTCGACGACGACGAATTCGTTGTGCCAGAGGATCCCGTCGAACAAGAGCACTTCAAACGCCGGCTTATAGCCACGGCAAATAGCCTTAAGAAAAAGCAGCATCAGCTTCAAGCTGAGCAGGATCTGCTAGCTGACAGATGTTGAAGTCCTCGCGGCCGAGGAATATAAACTCGAGCGCCCCTCCAAGAGTTACCCAAAGTGCAGGTTGCTACCTCGACTGGAGGAAGAAGCGTATGATACGGCTGATCGGCCACCTCGTGGCCAAGATAGAGAGGCATTCCAGCCAAAAACTCAGCCTCCACCCCTACGCCATTCAAATAAAAAGGCATGGGGAGATACGCCAGAACTGTGAGACATATTGGAGGACAGAGAAAAGCATGCAAGATCAATCTACGGATCACGAGGGCGCGCCACTCTGCGAGATGATAAACGTCATGCCGGATACAGCAAAAGCAAATCTGGTCGGGCCGAACACAGCGGGCAAGACCCATTCGAGCTGCGTCGTGATATAGCCCAATACAGAGGCGCCGCACACCCCTTATGCTTCACGGACGAAGTAATGGATCATCAAATCCCAGAATGTTTCAAACCTGTGAATATTTAATCATACAACGGCACAACAGATCCCGCAGTATGGATCGAGGATTTCCTCCTCCACATCCACATGGCCTGCGGTGACGACTTACATGCCATCAAATACCTCCCACTAAAGCTCAAGGGACCAGCGCGACATTGGCTTAACAGCTTGCCAACCGAGTCTATCAGTTGTTGGGAAGATCTGGAAGCCGCATTCCTCGACAATTTTCAGGGCACTTATGTGCGGCCACCAAATGCCGATGACTTGAGCCACATAATTCAGCAGCCAGAAGAATCGGCCAGGCAATTCTGGACTCGGTTCCTAACAAAGAAAAATCAAATTGTCAACTGTCCGGATGCAAAGGCCCTAGCGGCTTTCAAACACAACATCCGTGACGAATGGCTAGCCCGGCACCTTGGTCAGGAAAAGCCGAAATCTATGGCAGCCCTCACGACACTCATGACCTGCTTTTGTATGGGAGAAGATAGCTGACTGGCTCGTACTAATAAAATATCAAAGAACCATGGTACTTCGGATACCAAGGACGACAATAGCAGGTCACGTCGCAACAAACATAAGCGCCACATTAACAGCGATAATAACAAGGATACGACAGTCAATGCCGGATTCAAAGGCTCTAAACCCGATCAGCGGAAAAAGCCATTCAAACAAAGTATGCCGGGACCGTCCAGCTTGGACCGTATACTCGATCACTTGTGTCAAATACATGGCACCCTAGAAAAGGCTGCCAATCACACGAACATGGATTGTTGGGTGTTCAAGCAGGCCGGCAAGTTAATTGCCGAAAACAAGGACAAGGGGCCACATAGCAATGACGAGGAGGAGCCCCGACAGCCACACACCGGAGGACAGAAGAGGTTTCCCCCACAAGTGCGGACGGTGAACATGATATACGCAACCCACATCCCAAAAAGGGAGCGGTAGTGTGCGCTTTGAGACGTATATGCGTTGGAGCCAGCCACCCCAAAATTCAACCCGTGGTCCTCCTATCCGATCACTTTCGATCGCAGGGACCATCCCACTAGTATCCGTCATGGCGGATTCGCCGCACTGGTTCTGGACCCAATCATTTACGGATTTCACCTCACTCGAGTCCTTATGGATGGCGGCAGCAGCCTGTACCTGCTTTATCAAGACACAGTGCGCAAAATGGGTATAGACCCCTCAAGGATCAAACCCACAAAAACGACCTTTAAGGGCGTCATTCCAGGCGTAGAGGCCCATTGTACAGGCTCAATCACACTGGAAGTGGTCTTCGGATCCCCGGATAACTTCCGAAGCGAAGAGTTAATCTTCGATATAGTCCCATTCCGCAGTGGTTATCATGCACTGCTCGGGCGAACCGCATTTGCGAGATTCAATGCGGTACCGCATTATGGATAGCTCAAGCTCAAGATGCCAGGACCTCGCGGGGTTATTACAGTCAATGGAAACACAGAGTGCTCTCTCCGAACAGAGGAGCACACTGCGGCCCTCGCAGCAGAAGCGTAAAACAGCCTCTCAAGGCAATCCAACAGTTCGGCGTTTCAAGACCCGGACACCTTCAAGCGCGCTCGGAGCAATCGGCAAATGGACCGCCTGGCATGATCTGAGCTCGCGTAGCAATGCGACCCCCACCCCAGTCCCAGCCAAACGGCGAAGCTCGTGCCACGCGTACATAATTACGCATTAAAAATACCATGGGCACAGGTGGGGGGGGCACACTGCGGCACGCCCCAAGACGCGGCTTAAACCACACTAGGGGCTTCCCGTTTGGTTATTTTTCTCTTTTTTCAGGACCAAGGTGGCAGAAAGCTATGTCACGCCACGGAATACCTAGGTGGATTACAATACCGAGCGAAATATTTGATTTAATACTATTCCTCAGCTTGCCCTTGGAAGGGACATAGTCCCACTCTTTGCTTATCGCACTATCTGTATCATTCTGCTTTAACGCACCTTTTTGAATAAACAATGCATAACATCACAACTATTATTGCATTCTTGTTATATATATATGTATATATATATATGTATATATATATATGTGTGTGTGTGTGTGTGTGTGTGTGTTAATTAACGACGCCTTGCAACCGTACACTTTGGTACAACCAATACACCAGGGGCTTACGTACCCCACAATATGGTGTGAAAAGTCCGAACACTTACACAAGTGCGGCACCCCGAACTTATAGCATTATATGCATCATCTCCGAATCATGTCTTTGGTCAAATGTTGGGTTTGCCCGGCTCCTATGTTTTGGTACCTTACGTTCCGCTCTATCGGCTAAGGTAGCGCTAGGAGAACTACTACGATTGTGCCCCGGTTCTGCCGGGCTTAGCACCACACTAGAGAAAGCTAAAATTGACTGTCATGATAAGGCGAGAGACTGGTCGCTGTTCGGCTAGGTTTTCGAGTTCCTAAGGACTTATGCCGCTTAGGGCGAGGGGTCAGCCCTGTCCGGCTTAAATGCGTGTATCGCGCCCCGAATTTGGCCTTTCGAATACCAGGGGCTTCACCAAAATTTAAAATTATAAAATTCTATGGCTAAGTGAGAGTGATAAAACATTATTAGTCCGGTTGCCTTGTTCGTTGTGCTGAGCACCTCCCTCGAAGGACCGAAACATGGGAACAAGAGTGCTCAAGTTTATCCTGAACACCCCAGCACTCGTGGCATGGAGGCAGAAGCCGAGGACTAGCCATCTCTCAGATTGGATAAATGGCCAAACAGAAGGTAATATTTTAAATTCACACAAGCGTTGCATAGCGCATATGAAACAAGTTTTCATCATACCGGATCACACGAGCAAGTTTACTCAAATATTACATCCTTTGAACATTCGTCCGCCACAAGACGGACACCCTTCAGGACACCCTCATAATAAATTTCGGGGGTGCGATGCTCCTTGCCCTGCGGTGACCCTTCCTTGATCAGCTTCACGGCGTCTAGCTTGGTAATTGCACCTTCACATGGGCGAAAGCCCGGCGTGCACCTTTGATGCAGACGGACCGCTTGACGACCTCCAGCCGTGGGCAGGCATCTACAAGCCGCCTCACTAGGCCGAAGTAGCTGTTCGGAAGGGCATCTCCAGACCACAGCCGGACTATAAGGCCCTTCATGGCCTGTTCGGCCGCCTTGTGCAGCTCGACCAGCTGCTTTAGCTGGCCGCTCAGAGGCATCGGGTGTTCGGTCCCAGTATACTGAGACCAGAACAGCTTCTCCGTAGAGTTTCCCTCCTCGGCTTGGTAAAATTCTGCGGCATTCGACACGCTGCGGGGCAAATCTATGAATGCTCCTGGAGAGCTCCGAATCCTGGTAAGTAATCGGTAATTTACTTTTACATGCTTGCTCTGCATATAGAATGCCTTGTCCACCGTTATCTTCTTCATTGCATCGATCTCCTGGAGGGCCTTTTGGTCTTCGGCCTTGGCACTTTTTGCGCCCTCGAGGGCCGCGGCAAGCTCAGACTCTCGCGTCTTCGAGTCAAGCTCCAACGCCTCGTGCTTCGTCACGAGAGCCTGGAGCTCTTGCTGCACCTCGCCCACCCGAGCCTCTTGTGTTTCCCACTTGGTGCGCTCCTTGTCCGCTTTATCTTCGGCCTTGGTTTGCGCTTGTGTTAGGGTCGCCACCTCGGTTGTGGCCCTGGCAAATATACGATGATCCTGTCATTTTGCAATCGCGTCGTCTTTGATATATACATATCTACAGACAGGGTATTACTTACCCTTGTTTTCCTCGAGCTGCCTCTTGGCAAGGACGAGCTCTTTCTTGGATCCCTCGAGGTCTTGCTTCAGTACGGCGACCTCCGCAGTCAGTGCGGCGGACGCCAGCTGCGAGGCATGCATATGCATATTGACATACTTATATTAGACTCCTGCGATATTATTTGATCCTCTGTTCGGCTTTTCTTTGTGAACACCGAACAAAGCATCAGGGGCTACTGTCTATGCGGTAATATTTTTCCTATATTTTAAAACACTTACCTCAAAGCCTGTTAGAAGGCTAGCACAGGCTTGAGTCAATCCGCTCTTGGCGGACTGAACCTTCTGGACCACCGCACTCATAATAGTGCGGTGCTCCTCGTCGATGGAAGCGCTGCGAAGCGCTTCCAGCAGATTGTCCGGCGCCTCTGGATGGACAGAAGTCACCGGCACAGGCGTCTTGCCCCTCTTGGAAGGAGGCCGCCTGCTCAAGCCCGGATCCACTGGAGGTTCAGGTGCGGTGTTCGGCTGAGGGCCAAACTCGGAGCTCTCAGGGGCCCCGTCCCCTAGGCTCCCGGAGTCCGGAAGGTCGCCGTGAGGCGCCTCCAGGACTGTCTCCCATCGACCCGGTGCCTCTTCAGATAACACCTCGGTGTCTTCAGCAGGATGAGGGGAGGTGGCGGTCGGGATTGGATCGCTATCCATGTCCGACGAGCCCAGGGAGCCGTCCGATGATACATCGATACTGGCTCGTGGCGGCCTGCATAATTATGTTCGGCGTTAGGGAAAGTGGTGCGACAAAGGAATGCTATGAGTTACTCTGGTATCCGAATACTTAAGATCTCCCCAGGGGCTTGGCCCTGGGCAACCACTCGTCTTCGCCTTCGTCCGCGGTGGTGGAACTGTCCGGAAGTAGAGTCCTTCCCTTCTTGGACCCTTCGCCCCCCCCAGTTGGGCGGCCTTCCTTTTCTTATCTCCCCCAGCTGGAGGGGGAGCATCTTCTTCTTCCTCCTCGTCTTCGGGGGAGGAGTGCGCCATAGAGTCATCGGATGATGAGTCCGACGACGCCTGGCGTCGGGAACTCTTTCGGGTTCCCTTGGCCTTCTTGGTCTTCTCCGGCACCGTATAAGGAGCCGGAGTCAACATCTTCGCCAAAAGAGCGTCCGCTGGCCTTTGGGCAAAGGAGCCAGACAGTCGATCTATCCGGCCGTCTCCTGCCAGTCCTGTCAAAGGTACGGGAGTTTAGATCCCGCATGGAGTCAATCTATAAAAATAAGTATCTTGTGAAAGGTAAAGCAGCTTACCGCACTGGCCTGGCGCTTCGCGCTGAATCCGTGATCCTCGGTAATGGGAGTGGGGACCTCGGCGCTTGTGAACAGAACCCTCCAGGCATCTTCGTGAGTTGTGTCGAAGAGCCTGTTCAGAGTTCGCTGCTGCACCGGGTCGAACTCCCACAAGTTGAAGTCCCGTAGTTGGCACGGGAGGATCCGGCAGTGGAGCATGACCTGGACCACGTTGACGAGTTTGAGCTTCTTGTTCACCATGTTTTCAATACATGTTTGGAGTCCGGTCAGCTCTCCCGAACTACCCCAGGATAGGCCCTTCTCTTTCCAGGAGGTGAGCCGCGTGGGGATGCCAGATCGGAACTCGGGGGCCATTGCCCATGCAGGGTCACGCGGCTCGGTGATGTAGCACCACCCCGATTGCCACCCCTTTATGGTTTCCACAAAGGAGCCCTCGAGCCATGTAACGTTGGGCATCTTGCCCACCATGGCGCCTCCGCACTCCGCCTGGCAGCCGCCCACAACGGTCGGCTTGACATTGAAGGTCTTCAACCATAAGCCGAAGTGGGGCTTGATGTGGTGGAAGGCCTCGCACACGACGATAAACGACCAGATATTGAGGATGAAATTCGGGGCCAGATCGTGGAAATCCAGGCCGTAGTAGAACATGAGCCCCCGGATGAATGGGTGGAGAGGGAATCCCAGTCCGCGGAGGAAATGGGTAAGGAACACTACCCTCTCATGGGGCCCGGGGGTGGGGATGAGCTGCCCCTCATCTGGGAGCCGGTGCGTGATATCATCAGGCAGGTATCCGGCTCTCCTCAGCTTCTTGATGGCTCCCTCCGTGACGGAGGAGACCATCCACCTGTCTCCCGCTCTGGACATGGTGGGGGAAGGTTGAGGTGGGAAGTGCGGACTTGGGCGCTAGAGCTCGAGTGTGCGAAAATGGATGAGCAAAGGAGGAAGAAGGCGTGGATGAAAAGGTGAATCCTTATCCCTTTATATGGGTGGACGAAACTATGCGCCCCCACTAGCCTGGTAAAACACGCTTATCCCCCAAGGGGACACGATCTCTGCTTTGACAAGACGTGTCAAAAAACTGCCTCGCGTTATGTGCGGGGCTAGTTAAAGGAAACGGTTCGAATAATCACTGGGCCATGACATAACGTCATGCTGCCAAAACAAGTCAGCAAATTAGATTTGTGAAAATATTATTATCTCTACGGTGGTATGTGGAACTTATTTTGCAGGGTTGGACGCTATCCTTGTATTCAAATTCTTCCGTGGTGTATTCGGAGGAGGAACCCGCCTTGCAATGCCGAAGACAATACTGCACACCAGACTCATCATCATTGAAGCCTGGTTCAGGGGCTACTGAGGGAGTCCTGGATTAGGGGGTCTCCGGACAGCCGGACTATATCCTTTGGCCGGACTGTTAGACTATGAAGATACAAGATTGAAGACTTCGTCTCGTGTCCGGATGGGACTCTACTTGGCGTGGAAGGCAAGCTAGCCAGTACGGATATGGATATATCCTCCTTTGTAACCGACCTTGTGTAACCCTAACCCTCTCCGATGTCTATATAAACCGGAGGGTTTTAGTCCGTAGGACACAACAACTACAAAAACAATCATACCATAGGCTAGCTTCTAGGGTTTAGCCTCTCTGATCTCGTGGTAGATCTACTCTTGTACTACCCATATCATCAATATTAATCAAGCAGGACGTAGGGTTTTACCTCCATCAAGAGGGCCCGAACATGGGTAAATCATTGTGTCCCCTGCCTCCTGTTACCATCCGGCATAGACGCACAGTTCGGGACCCCCTACCCGAGATCCGCCGGTTTTGACACCGATAGTGAACATGATATATGCTACCCATATCCACAAGAGGGAGCGGAAGCGTGCGCTTAGGGACGTCTATGCGATAGAGCCAGTCGCCCCAAAATTCAAGCCATGGTCGTCATGCCCGATCACTTTCAATCGTAGGGATCATCCGACTAGTATCCGTCATGGCAGGTCAGTCGCACTGGTCCTCGACCAATAATTGATGGATTTCACCTCACACAAGTCCTCATGGACGGCGACAGCAGCCTCAACCTGCTTTACCAGGATACAGTGCACAAAATGGGCATCGATCCATCTAGGATCAAGCCCACCAAAACCACCTTTAAAGGAGTTATACCAGGTGTAGAGGCCTGCTGCTTGGGCATAATCACATTGGAGGTCGTCTTCGGATCTCCAGACAACTTCCGAAGCAAGGAGTTAATCTTCGATATCGTCCCCTTCCATAGCGGTTATCATGCACTGCTCGGACGAACTGCGTTTGCCTGATTCAATGTAGTGCCACACTACGCTTATCTCAAGCTTAAGATGCCCGGACCACGCGGTGTCATAACAGTCAATGGAAACACGGAGAGCTCCCTTCGTATCGAGAAGCATACCACTACCCTGGAAGCCGAGGTACAGAGCGGCCTTCACAAGGAGCTCCCGGACACTGTCAAACGAGGCTAGGCTACTCTGCGCAGGACAGTCTAGCTTGTGAGGAGCTCGATTAGCAATTCAACCTCTGTCTCATCCCCGACAAAGTGGCAGCATACATTCCGCACGTCCATAACTACGCACTAAAAATACCATGGGCAGAGACGAAGGCATTAGCATACTGTGATCCACAATATGGCTCGACCTTCATGGAACACAACTACACTTACTTTTCCCTTTATAGCCTCTCCCTTTTTTCAGGTTCCTTTTCACAGGCCCCTCCTGACGGTCGGATAAATCTGTCCTTTCGAAGGACGGACACACCAAGGTGACAAGTAGCACACACATATGGTGGAATCTCTAGACGTCCCTCTTGGCGATCATTCTACTTGATTTCAGGAACCGTACGCAGCTCCTCCTTGGTCTTAGCATGTTAAATAGCCACTGTTGCTTCTCACACTTTTTGTTCTATTACATTCTAACATATTAATCAAAATTATAATGGAAACAGTTTGCGGCCCAACGTATGAGACACTAGCTTCTTTTTTTTTACTTTTTTTTTGCTATTTTCGTTTTGCATCCATACACCTTGGTATGCCACAATTTGCCAGGGGCTTTATTGCGGCCCACACTATGGCAATAAGTCCGAACACTCTTACAGTATAGTTTGGCACCCCGAATTTAGCATTCTATGCATTGGCTCCGAATCATGTCTTTGGTCAATAGTTGGGTTGCTCGGCTCCTTTGCTTACTGCCTTACGTTCCGCTATATCGGCTAGGGTAGTAAATGGAGAACTACTGCGATTGTGTCCTGGTTTATCCGGATGAGCACCTCAGTAGAGAAAGCCAAAAACTGATTGTCATGATGCGACGTGAGCCGGTCAGCTCTTCGGAGGTTTCAAATCTTTAGCGATTTTACATGCATTATGCGACGAATCAGTTCTTATTTGATCAGGTGTTTACAGCACCCAAGTCTGGATACTAGGGGTTGCGCCTACATTCTCAGTTTCAAACTCCTATGGCTAAGTGAGGGTATTAAAGCCACATAGTCCGATTGCATGGTTCGTTGCGCTAAACACCTCCTTTAAGGACCAAACTCTTGGATAAAGAGTGCTTAGATTCGTCCCGAACACCCCCATACTACCTACGTGGGGGCTGAAGCCAATGACTGGCCAACTCTCAGACTTGATGAAACTGCCGCACAGGAGGCAAAACATCAAATAAACAAACAGCAAAGCATTATATTACATATCAAGCCTTGTTTTCATTATACAGGACGAGATTACATGAATGTAGTCATTCAAAAACAATGTCCTTAGCACGTTGCTCCACTACAATGCGGGATCCCTCCAGGACATCATTGAAATATCGCGTGGGCGTGCGGTGCTCCTTTCCCTCGGGCGGTCCTTCGGTCGCGAGGTTGACGTCATTCATCTTCGCCCATTGCATCTTGACACGGGTGAAGGCCATCCGTGCACCTTCTATACAAACTGACCGCTTGACGGTGTCAAGCCGAGGGCAGGCATTGACCAGCCGCTTCGCGAGTCCGAAGTAGCTGCCGGGCATAGCTTCTGCAGGCCACAGCCGGATTATTAAGTCCTTCATGGCTAGTTCGGCCACCCTATGCAGCTCGACCAGCTGCTTCAGCCGGTCGCTAAAAGCCACCGGATGTTCTGGCGTAAGGTATTGAGACCAGAACAGCTTCTCCGTTGCGCTCCCTTCTCCGGCTCGGAAGAATGCCACGGCGTCAGAAACGTTGCGCGGCAAATCCGCAAACGCCCCTGGAGAAGTCCAAATCCGGGTCAGTAAGAGATATATTGTCTTCACATACTTGCTTTGCATAATAAAAGCCTTACCCACCGCAATCTTCTTGGCCTCTTGGATTTTCTAGAGGATGCTTTGGGCTTCGGCCCGGGCCTCTTGTGCACTTTGGCAGACCCTCGCGAGTTCGTACTCTTGGTCCGCATTCTGGCGCTCCAAAGATTCATATTTTTTCACGGCATCTTGGAGCTCCTGCTGGATCTCACCAATCGTGGCCTCATGATTTTTTCGGGCGGTCGGTTCCTTCGCCGCCCTCTCCTCAGCCTCGGCCAACGCCTTCTTGAGGGCCTCTACCTCGGTCGCCGCCCCTATGAAAATATCGCAGCACTATGGTCAGCGCACAAACATTCATCCCTCCAAGATATACGCAAAAACATTGCATACCTTAATTGTCCTCCAGCTGCTTTTTCGCACGACCGAGCTCTTCCTCGGTCTGCTCCAACCCCTGCTTCAGTCTGGAGACTTCGGTAACATGAGAAGGCACGGCCAATAGCGACGCCTGATTATTCACATAAACATATTTGGTTAGTCTCCTGCGAAAAACTGTTTGATCCTCTGTTCATCTCTTCTTTCCGAACACCGAATAGAGACTCAGGGGCTACTATCTATACTATGATTTTCTTTTCACAAAGTTACATTGCTTACCTCAAAGCCTGTTAGAAGGCTTGTGCAGGCTTCGGTCAATCCGGTTTTCGCAGACTGAATCTTCTCAATCCCGCACCCATAAGGGTACGATGTTCCTCAACAATGGAAGCACTTTGCAGTGCTGTGAGTAGAGTATCTGGCTCTGGTTGCACAGAGGACACTGGCGGAATAGGCAGACCTCCTTCCGACGAAGGAGGCTACCTGTCGGATTCCGGAGCCATTTAGGTCTTTGGGACCGTATCCGCCTGGGGGCCGAATTGAACGTGGCACCCATCGCCAGTCTCCATGGGGATCTGCTCCCCCATGTGTCCGGCGGCCGAGGTCATGCCTTCCGGCGCCGCCCTGACGGCCTCCTACGTCTCTCATAGGTCTGGGATCCTTCGGGACAACACCTCGGTGTCACCAATGACCTTGGGAGAGGAGGCCGTCGGAAGGGACCCGCTATCCATCGCCTTCGGGTCCAGCGAGTTCCCCGAAGACGAGGATCGCTCGAGAGCGGAATGAGCTGGACTGCAAGTACATGGTTCAACATGTCAAAATCATAAAGTAACGAGGCTGATATATGAATGCGTCGGGGTCTTCGGATACTCACGATTCGGCCAGGGGCGCTGTTCTGGGCTGCTGTTGACGTCCCACACGGAGCTATCTGCGAGGGGGGCCTTCCCCTTCTTGGACGCCTCAGCCTCCAGATTTGTGGAGGCCGCCCTCTTCTTCCCCCCTTAGGGAGGGGGAGTTGCTTTCTTCTTCCTCTTCCTCCTCCTCATCATCCTTGGCGGCGGAGTGAGATTCGGCATCTTCGGACACCATGTCTGAAGTACCCTTGGGGCGGAGGCCATGTCTGGCCCCCTTGGCCTTCTTCTCCGGCGCCTGGTAAGGCACCGGAATCAGAATCTTTATCAGAAGAGGGATGGCTAGTTCCTCGGGCAGCGGAGCCGGACACTTAATCCGCTCTGCTTTCTCTGTCCATACCTGAAAAAATAACTAGTGGAGTTTAGGTATCTTCCTTGAATAAGCAAGTAGAGGATACACCTAGAAATGTGAAAGACTTACCGCACTGGCAGGATGGGCCTGATCGTGCCTGCGGTCCTCGTCCGTCTCTGGCGGTGTCTCATTGCCCTTTAAGAGCAACTTCCAGATATCTTCATGCGTGGTTCCGAAGAGCCTTTCCAAGGTTTGGTGCTTCTCCGAATCGAATTCCCACAAAGGGCAAGTCCGGCTCTGACATGGAAGGATCCGGCGAACTAACATCACCTGGATCACGTTGATGAGCTTGATGTTTTTGTCCACCATGGTTTGGATGCGTGTTTGTAGCGCGATCAGCTCGTCTGACGAGGACCAATTCGAGCCCTTCTCTATCCTGGAGGTGAGCCACATTGGAGCTCCGGACTTGAATTCGGGAGCCACGGCCGAGGTGGTATCGCGGGGCTCTATGATATAGAACCACATGTTCTGCCACTCTTTGACGGTCTCCACAAAAGTACCCTTGGCCCATGTGACGTTGGGAAGCTTACTCACCATGGCTCCTCCGCACTCTGCGTGTTGACCATCCACCACCTTCGGCTTCACGTTGAAGATCTTGAGCCACAGTCCGAAGTGGGGTGGAGTGCGGAGGAAATCCTCACACATGACAATGAATGCCAAGATGTTGAGGAAAGAGTTTCGAGCTAGATCATGGAAATCTAGCCCGTAATAAAACATGAGTCCATGGATGAAAGGGTGGAGAGGAAACCCTAACCCGCAAGCGAAATGGGGGATAAATAACACCCTCTCATTGGGCTTCGGGGTGGGGACGATTTTCCCCTTGGCCGGAAGCCGATGGGCGATTTCCTTAGCCAGATACCCGGCCTCCCGAAGCTTGGTGATGTGCTTCTCCTTGACAGAGGAGGCCATCCACTTGCCTTGCGCTCCAGATCCGGACATGGTCGAGTGCTTTCTTGAGGCGAAAAGGATGAGAACTTGGGCGCTGGAGCTCGAAAATGGGAGGGCAGAGAGAGAAAGAAGGTGTGGGTGAAAGAAGGCAATCCTTATCTCCTTATAAAGGCAGTAAATATCAAGCGCCTCCCCACTCACCATAAAACTTGCCTGTTCCCAAGGGCTGTGCAAACGGCACGGTTGGATTACCCACGCCCGTATTGATGAGAATCCTGTAATAAGGGGACACAATCTATGCTTTGACAAGACGTGCCAATGAGACCACATCTCAAAAATTGTAACCGGATTGGACTCGTGAAATATTATACTCTCTGCGGTGGTGTGTGATACTTGTTTTGCAGATCTGGACATAATAGTCGTATTCGAAGACTGTGTTGGAATATTCGGAGGAGGAAACTGCCTTGCAATGCCGAAGACAATCTGCGCGCCGGACACCTCATCATTGAAGCCTGGTTCAGGGGCTACTGAGGGAGTCCTAGACTAAGGGGTCCTCCGGCGTCTACCCTGTTGGACATGGGATGGACTGATGAGCTACGAAGATACAAGACCGAAGACTCTCACCCGTGTCCGGATGGGACTCTCCTTAGCATGGATGGCTAGACTGGCGTTAGGATATGAAGATTCCTTTTCTCTGTAACCGACTTTGTATAACCCTAGTCCCCTCCGGTGTCTATATAAATTGGAGGGCTTAGTCCGTAGGGACAATCATAATCAGATAGGCTAGACTTCCAGGGTTTTAGCCATTACGATCTCGTGGTAGATCAACTCTTGTAACTCCAATACTCATCAATATTAATCTAGTAGGACGTAGGGTTTTACCTCCATCGAGAAGGCCCGAACGTGGGTAAACATTGTGTTCCCCGTCTCCTGTTACCATCAACCTCAGACACACAGTTCGGGACCTCCTAACCGAGATCCGCCGGTTTTGACACCGACACTCGCCGCAAGGGGAGGCGAGACAGGACGCGGGAGTGGCCATCATAGTGTTCGGGATCGAGGAGGGAAAGGTGGTGTCTTGATCGCGCCTCCCTCGGCCATTTAGAACCTGAATGAGGGCCACGTCGGGGATCAGCTGTTCGAGTTCATCGTCAAGCTACGTGGGCCTCCGCGCAGCCACCTTCGGCTTCCTACCCCATTTGCATGGGCAATGTGGGTCAAATAGCCACCGGGACTGAGGTTGTACATGAGGGGATGTTGCAATGGCAGCATGCAGGCGGACATGGAGTTCCCCACCCCCCATGTCATGCTCCTCAGGCATGGATGGAAGACCTTTGCACGTTCCCATAGCTTGGCGGCGGGGCACGTTCTCCATTTCAAGCTAATGGACACCACCTTGCTCTCCGTCAAGGTCTTCGGGCATTAGGGTGATCGTTTAGGGTGCTGCACGGAAAGCTCGACTGACAATGAAAGATCCTCCTCGAGCAATAGCGACGAGGAGGACAATGACGACGATGTTGTCAGCGCCGATGGAGGGGACGATGGCTCCGACTCTGGCTGATCGCCAACCATACCATCACCATCAGCAAGACATAGGCGGCACCACCATCTGCACCTGCATATCCTCCCCGGCAAGGCGATCTGCCAAGGCATTGGATGTGGGGGTGCAGATGGTGCCTCCGGCTCCTCCAGCAGCCTTCCAGCTAGACCCCGGCAGACCTTCTCACGGCCTTCAGCTTCGTTCACCCTGCCGCGTCCCGCTGGCCCTGGTAGCGGTGACCAGGGGGTCCCTCCGCCGCTCTCTTCACCACCACTTTCGTCCGTGCCTTCCTTATCTTGTCAGGGTCCTTGCCCTGGGGCCTAACTGGGTTAGGCTGGGCTTCTGCCCAGGCGCTCCTTTTGTCCTCTTCACCTCCCCCTATAGCTCCTAGGAGGAGAGGGAGAAGAAAGGGATTACTGGGCACATATCTTTTCCAGTCTAAAATGTGTAGGCATTTGCCAAACCTTTGTATAAAATATGTAATCTCCTTTATCCATGTTTGTGTCCTGTAAGATTTGTACTTGCTTATCCGCATATTAATGAAAAAAGACAAGCGTTGCCAGGTACTTGTGCATGTACCTTGTCCAAACAGAGGTGAGATGCCTCTATACGTTTAAGTACACAAGTTTTCTCTGACAAGCTATATTGTCGGTGCATTCCGTTTGTTGACACGGGGCTTGGCCTACCGGGCACAAAATTATGGAAAGGGACCAGCTCCTTGTCAAACATCCTCCGTCAAAGGCCACTACAACCACCTTGACCAAAGAAACGTTTGGAACATAGGATGGGAGCACCTTTGCTTCGAATGTGATAAGGTTTTCATATGCACAAGTTTTCACTTTATAGAACATGTATGGATAAGACGGAACTTATTTGTTTGGCTTGCCGAGGACCGATATGTAGGCTTGTCTCCATTTCTTCTCTTTGGGACTGTGTCCGCGGAAAGAACCCTGTAGCTTAGTGCAGATGAAAAAAAAGCAAAATATGATCTTATCTACATGATCATGCTATGCTCATGATATGCTTATGCATGCATGCAAGTTTTAGGGGGGCCCAAGCGCTTCGTTTATTTATCTACTGCTTAGGGTCTGCGCCTGGCTTTGTAAAAAGGGTTACCTGCAGCATCAGCAAGGCTCATACAAAAGGGTGGATGCCGGGGTAGGGCCCGGCAGCCACGCCTTACGGGTGGAACTTACGAAGATGCTCAATGTTCCATGACTTTTGCACCATGATGCCATCCTCAGTCTCCAGACAGACTGTGCTAGGTCTGGTGACTCGTACCACCTGGTAAAGGCCTTTCCACTTTGGCGTCAACTTTTTGGAACCCTTGGCGGGTTGAACATGGCTAAGGACAATGTCACCTTCCTCAAGGCTCCGGGCATGGACCCTGCCGTTGTGATAGCGTCACAGGGCCTGCTGGTATCATGCAGCATGTACAACAGCCCGGCGAAGGTTCTCCTCAAGTAGCATAGTGTGGTCACAACGGTGTTGTTCTTGCGCTACTTCTTCGTAGACAAGTACTCGAGGTGATCCGTATATGAGTTCGGTGGGGAGCATTGCTTCTGTCCCGTAGTCTAGGGAGAAGTGAGTCTAGCCGGTGGCTCGATTTGGTGTCGTATGGAGGGACCAAAGAACCGTCGGCAGCTCGTCGATCCATTGCCTGCCAAACTTTTGCAGCCTATCAAATGTTCTTGTCTTGAGTCCTCATAGCACTTCAGTGTTCGCCCTCTCAGCTTGTTCATTGCTTCTGGGATGGGCAACAGAGGAGAATGAGACCTTGGTTCCGAGGGCATGAACGTATTGCATGAAAGCGCGCCTTGTGAGTTGGGTGCCATTGTCAGTGATGACTCTGGCGGGTACTCGAAAATGGCATACCAATCCCTTCAAGAACTTGATAGCTGACTATGCAGTCACCTTCCTCACGGACTCCACCTCCAACCACTTTGTAAACTTGTCGAGAGCAATGTACAAGAATTCAAAGCCCCAGGTAGGACGGGGGGAGGGGCCTAAGATGTCGATCCCCCAGACCGAAAATGGCCATGACAAAGTGATCATCTAGAGAGTTTCAGCAGGCTGATGGATATTCTTGGAGTGGAACTGGCAGGCTTCACATCTGGTGACTAGCTCAATTGCATCTTGGAGGGCCGAGGGCCAATAGAAACCTTGCCGAAAAGCTTTTCCAACCAAGGCTCTTGATCCAATATGAGAGGTGCACACGTCTTTGTGTATCTTTGCCAATAGTTCTTTTCCTTCTTCCCGGCAAATGAACTTCAGTTTCACACCGTTGGGCCTCCTTTTGTATAGTGTGTTGTCGACAAAAAGATACATACTGGCCCTCCGGGCTACTCTTTCAACTTCTTCTTGCTCTTCGGGAAGTTCTCTAGTTTGGAGGTAGTGGACGATGTGTTGTGCCCAAGTCGGAGCTTGCAGCTCGACAACTAGAGCCAATGCCACCTCCTCACTCGAGGGAGAGCTTGCCTCGACCACAGAGACCTAAGGTCTCGTGGAAGAGTGCGGCTAGCCAGGCGAGGTGGAGTCATTCCTAGCAGCCCCCTTACTGGGGATGTCTGATGGTGCTGCCGGTGAGGGCTTGCCAGAGTCTAGCTTCCTCCTCTTCTTGGTCATTGTCAATGGCGATACAGATGGTTGAGTCAAATGGAGGACAAAAGTTCCTGGTTCCACAGGGAGCTTCTGCACGACACACTTTGATAGATAATCAGCAGTGTTGTTTTCCACACATGATACATGCTCTGTTTGTAATCCGTCAACGTGTTCCTCCAACTTCCTCACCTCTTCAATGTATGCCTCACTACTAGCTATGAATCTCCTTGATTGATCAGCTTCTTGATCCCCAACTCTATCGCAATCCTGAGCCCGACAAGGATTCCTTCATACTCTCCAGTGTTGCTGGTAGCCCTTTATCGGGGAAAGTGCATTTGGACCACATTCTTCAGGTGCTCTCCGGTGGGTGTGACGAAGAGCATGACAGTCCCCGCACGCTGTAGTGAGAAAGCACCATCAAAGTACATGAGACATTCCTTGGGCGCTTCCTTGCCGAGCATGATTGTTTTTGGCACCTCTTCATCTCGAGTTGCTGTCCATTCTGCAACAAACTCTGCCAGTGCTCTACTGTGAATGGTTGAGGTGCTTCCGAACTTCAATCCAATGCTTGATAATTTCCTTGCCCATTCAACTATTCTGCCGGTGGCTTCAGGATTCCTCAATATGTGTTGCGGAGGAAAACGGGTGACAACTATGATCACATGGGCTTGGAAGTAGTGGCGTAGCTTCCTAGAGGCCATGATGAGGCCGAAGATTAATGTTTGTACCCCCAGAATACCTTGATCTAGCCCCATGTAACAGGAAGCTAACAAAGTAAACTGGTCGTTGCACTACCTTCTTCCTTGCCACGGTCTTGGAATTTTTCGGCGTTCTGGGAACGGGGGTCCCCAGACTTGCCTGCCTGCGGCCCATGGCGTGGCTCTGCAAGCGGGCCCGTACGGCCCATCTTCACCAACAAGGATTCAAGACCCTCGCGAGGGGCCAAGCCTCGCGAGGGGGACGACACAAGACCTCCTCGGGAGCGGCCTCACCAGGCTGGCTCGCGAGGGGCGGAGAGATCAAGGCAAGCCAAACCTCACGAGGTTCCAATGACGCGAGCCAGGACGATCGAGACCAGGCGGGCGCCAGGCGGGTGCCAGCGGGCATAGTTTCCTTATTTCCGCTTTGGTTCTAAGGAGGCAAGCACAGGCGAGGAGTACCGAGGCTTCAAGCAAAGGTTTCCATATCGGTGCAACGAGACCAAGACCAGCAGGATGGCAAGACGGAGATCACCATGGAGCCCAAGGCGGCGTCACCACCAGCCTTTGGCAGGCGAAGACTGCTTTTTTTAGGATAACTTGTACTAGTTGTCCCCTTTCAAATGGGCCATTGTTGGCTCCCTTCCCGCTCAATATCTGGGGAGAGGACCAGGGCCTCTATAAATAGGATTAGTCACCATAGTAGGCGATGGGGACAAGGAGAGCCTCAGCCTTCTCATCTTGGACTAGATCCAACCCAACCACGCACCCACCAAGCACAAGAACACCTCGCCTTAGGAGGTTGTTCTTCCCCTTGTACTGTTCATCCTTAGCCCGAGAGGCAATCCACCACACCACACTGGAGTAGGGTATTACACCACAATGGTGGCACGAACCAGTATAAATCTTGTGTCCCTTGTGCTGCGAGTTCGTCGAGCTAAGCTTAGAGATCACGGTGAGGCTGAGGGCATGATTCGGTAGGGGGAGATCTTCGTGCGCACCCCAGTGTTCGAACCTTGAGGGTTTTGCCGGAACCCGAGCTCCGACATTTGGCGCGCCAAGTAGGGGTGCACCGGAGTTTTCCTTCCGTCGATTCGCGCTCCACCATCTTCACGCCCATTCACCATGGCTGGCGCCACCCTTCTGGCTGGATCTGCGGGTGACCACAGTGATGCTTGGGGGCTCCGGGCCCTTGCTCCTGCCTTGCGGCGGGTGCAGTGGCCACCCAAGTTCAAGCCGGAGATGCCGCCGCGCTACGACAACGCGGCGGACCCGTCGGTTTTCCTACTAGCGTATGAGGAGGTCGTCCTTAAGGCCGAGGGCGACAACAAGGTCATGGCCAACTGGCTTCCCATGGCCTGGCTGCTCAACCTCCCCGGATCCATGGTGGCAACTTGGGAGGAGTTGCGTGGCCTCTTCTCTACGCGCTAAGCGGCGTCGGTGCACCACACGGTTGCGGCCCTCCTCGGCGGCTCGCAAGAACCACCCTTAGATCGTCACATCAAGCAATTCTTTCGCCAGATCGGCGCCACTTCCAAGCGCCCGGGGGCTCCGCCAGGCTGGGCCGCGCCCGAGGCCAATCTCACCTTCGACTCAGGGGATCATCCCGTCTCCACCGTCGGCTCGGGTGTGCTCCCAATGCTTTGCACGGCCACCATCTGCAACGTGTCTGTCACCAAGATGCTCATCGACGGCGGTGCCGGCCTCAACATGCTCTCCATCGAGGCCTTCAGCCTTCTTCACGTACCGCTTGAGCGGCACCGCCCTAGCAAGCCTTTCTCAGGGGTTGGTGGAGGCTTCGGCCACTCCCTGGGGTGGATCCGCCTCCCCGTGACCTTCGACACGCCCGACAACTACCGCACCAAGTTGGTCGACTTCGACATCACCCACATCGGCCTCTCGTACAATGCTATCCTCGGGTACCCAGCCCTGGCTCAGTTCATGGCGGCGACCCATCCTGCCTACAACCTCATGAAGATGACCGGGAGCAAGGGTGTCCTCATAGTAGTTGGGGATACCAAGGAAAACTTGATGACACTCAAGCTCGCCCTCAAGACCACCGCAATAACGCAGCCCGCCGACGCGGATACCTCCAAGGCCAAGGGAGACGCACCAACCAAGAAGAAGCAGTTGTTCACTCAAGACAAGGCAGAAACCAAGCAAGTGCCAGTCAAGGAGGACGGGTCCTCGGGGGCAACCTTTAGCATAGGCACCAACCTCGAGCCTGATCAGGAGGAGGCGCTGGTGAAGTTCTTGTGCGCAAACAAGGAAGTGTTCGCTTGGGAGCCCGATCAGCTTGTAGGGGTCCCAAGAGGGGTGATAGAGCACCACCTGAAGGTGTGCCCCAACGTACGCCCCGTAAAGCAGAGGGCGAGACAGGAGTCCATGGAGAAGCAAGCTTTCATCGTCCAAGAGACCCGCAAGTTGGAGGTTGTAGGTGTCATTCGCGAGGTTCGGTACCCCGAGTGGCTAGCAAACCTCGTTGTTCTGCCCAAGAAAGGAGCGAATGTGCGTCGACTTCACCAACCTCAACGAGGCCTGCCGTAGAGATCCGTTCCCTCTTCCACACATCGACCAGATCGTCGAGTCCACTGCCGAGTGCGACTTGCTGTGCTTCCTTGATGCGTTATCAGGATATCACCAGATCAAGATGGTGGTAGAAGATGTGGAGAAGACAGCCTTCCTGACCCTGTGTGGGGTGTACTGCTACACTTGCATGCCTTTCGGGCTGCGCAACACAGGCGCAACCTTCCAGCGGCTCATGCCCATCGCCTTGGGTCGGCAGCTCGAGAGAAACGCTAAAGCCTACGTCGACGACATCGTGGTGATGCCTCGGGAGGCGAGGACCTTGATCCAAGTCCTGGAGGAGACCTTCGAAAGCCTCCGCTAGGTGGACTTGCGACTCAACCCGGAGAAGTGCGTGTTTGGCGTCCCTTCCGGCAAGCTGTTGGGCTTCCTTGTGTCCCACAGGGGGATCGAGGCCAACCCAGAGAAGGTATAGGCCATTGAAGACATGACTCCACCGCAAACCCTCAAGGAAATGCAGAAGTTTGCTGGACGGGTGACTACGTTGGGACACTTCATCTCCAAGCTGGGAGAGTGCTCCGTACCCTTCTTCAAGCTGATGAAGAAGAAGGGCCCGTTCGAGTGGACACCAGAGGCCGACCGAGCATTTCAAGACCTCAGGAGATACCTGACTTGCCCTCTAGTGATGGTGGCGCCGCGACCTCTCGAGCCCCTAGTGCTTTATCTTGCCGCCACTCCCCACTCCGCCAGCGCGGCTCTAGTGGCGGTTTGGGAAGAACACCAAGCCAAGGGCGCATCGCGCCGAGCTACACCCCCAGCAGAGACGACGCAAGACCAGGAGGGCACCGCAAGGGCCACAGCAACAACAACAGAGGATCAAGCTCAGTAGGACGACGCCCCCGAAACCGCAAAGGCCCCGACAAGTGATCAAGCGTTGGGGGCTCCACCACCTCAGGAGGCACCCCAACTCCCGGAAGGCACAAGCATCATCAGCGCACCTACCCTCGTCAAGCACCCGGTATACTTCGTCAGCACGGTGTTGCGGGATGCAAGAGCACGATACCCCATGCCTCAGAAGATCCTACCCGCGCTCCTGGTGGCCTCACGTAAGCTGCGACACTACTTTCAAGGCCACCCCATCAAGTTCGTCTCGGCCTACCCACTGGAGAGGGTGCTTAGGAGCCCCAACTCCGCCGGGAGGGTCGCCGAGTGGAACATCGAGCTGCAGGCATTCCAGTTGGAGTTCAGCACCACGAGGGTCATCAAGGGAGCCGCGCTCGCCGATTTCGTGGCGGAATGGATGGAAGACCGGCGCTTGAAATAGGCGAGGACCAGTCCCTCTCATGGGGAAATGATGCGCCCGACGGCTGGGTCATGTATTTCGATGGTGCCTTCGCGCGCCAACGCGCGGGGGCTTGAGCAGTGCTCATCTCGCCCACTCAGGACAAGCTCTACTACGCCGTGCAGCTCTGCTTCCAGCAGGGCAAGAAGATCTCCAACAAAATTGCAGAGTACGAAGACCTCATAGCCGGCCTGAAGGCTGCGGGGGCACTAGGGGTGAAGCGTCTCACTATCAGGGGCGACTTGCAGCTCCTCGTCAAGTTCCCCAACAAGGTATATGAGCTGAAGGACGAACACATGGAGGCATACCTCGTGGAAGTGCGCAAGATGGAGAAGCAGTTCCTGGGCTTGGAGTTGCAGCACGTGCCCCGGGGAACCAACAAGGAAGCCAACGACATCACTAGAAGGGCATCCAAGCAACAACCGCAAGAGCCTGGCGTCTTTGAGGAGCAGCTCTTCAAGCCATTGGCGACACCACCGCTTTCAAGGACAGCGCAGCCTCGGGAGGAGCTCCCGCAGCCACCTGCCACGGGAGCCCCAGCCTGTGGCCCGACTTCGGGAGCGCGTCTACTCTTGGCGCTTGAGCCCTAGGAGGGATGCTGGACCAAGGAATTCAAGGAATACCTGATGGAAGGGACACTGCCGGAGAAGGAGGAGGATGCAGAGTGTGTGGCCCGGCAAGCCACGACATTCTGCATCTAGGACGGTGAGTTATACAGGAAGCAGCCAAATGACGTTTCACTATGTTGCATCTCCAGGGAACAGGGGAAAGAGCTGCTAGCCAACGTACACGGCGGGGAGTGAGGGCACCACTCGTCATCACGAACCCTCGTCGGCAAGGCATTCCGCAGCAGATTCTACTGGCCTACGACGCTCAACGACGCAGCTGAGCTGGTGAGATCCTGCGAGGCCTGCCATTTCCACGCCAAGCAAATCCATCAGCTAGCTCAGGGCCTCCAGACCATTCCACTCTCGTGGCCGTTCGCAGTCTGGGGACTGGACATCCTGGGCCCGTTCCCTCGAGCGCCTGGGGGCTACCGGCACCTCTACGTTGCCATCGACAAGTTCACCAAGTGGGCGGAGGTGGAAGCCGTTCGCACCATCCCAGCTGTCTCTGCGGTCAAGTTTATCAAGGGCCTCGTGAGCCGTTTTGGGGTCCCCAACCGCATCATCACCGATAATGGCTCGCAGTTCACCAGTAATCTCTTCAAAATGTACTGCACTAACCTTGGAACGCAGATTTGCTATGCTTCAGTGGCGCACCCCTGGAGAAATGGCCAAGTTGAACGCGCCAATGCGGAGGTCCCGAGAGGCCTCAAGACCAGGACCTTCAAGAAAAGCTTGAAGCCTGCCGCAGGGGCTGGCACGACGAGCTGCAGTCCGTGTTGTGGTCGAATCTGCAACACCTCCACCAAGCCCACGGGCGAGACCCCGTTCTTCCTCATCTATGGAGCAGAAGCGGTCCTCCCTCATGAGGTCAAGCATCGCTCCGCATGGTTCCTGGCGTTTGATGAGACGCAGCAGGACACCACGTGGGGGATGGACCTCGTGCTGGGGGTGGAACGCCGCCGCGAAGCTACACTACGGGCGGCAAGATACCAGCAGGCGCTGCGGTGGTACCACTGTCGCAGCATCCGCTCCAGGATGCTCGAGGTGGGTGACCTCGTCCTGAGGCGGGTGCTCGCCAGGGAAGGGCTACATAAGCTCTCACCCATGTGGGAGGGCCCGTTCAAGGTCGTCCATGTCTCCAGGCCTGGGGTCGCGCGCCTGGAGACACAGGACGGGGTACCCATCCAAAACGCCTGGAACATCCAGCACCTCTGGAAGTTATACCCTTGAAGAAAGGCCCAGTGCCTGTGATGATCTCCGCTCGTGACACTCTCACGTAATAATGAGTGGGGATGTACACACCCCGGAGTCTCAGGAGTGCCGCCCTCGGACCTCGGGGGCTCCCTCCCACGTCCTAGCGGCAGCTATCGGCGTTCTGGCAACGGGGGTCCTCGGACTTGCCTGCCTGTAGCCCACGACGTGGCGCTGTGAGTGGGCCCATACGGCCCAACTTCACCAACAAGCATTCAAGACCCTCGCGAAGGGCCAAGCCTCGCGAGGCGGATGACACAAGACCTCCTCAGGAGCGGCCTCACCAGGCTGGCTCGCGAGGGGCGGAGATATCAAGACCAGGCAAACCTTGCGAGGTTCCAATGACGTGAGCCATGACGATCGATACCAGGCGGGTGCCAGGTGGGCGCCATCGCTCACAGTGTCCTTGTTTCCTCTTTGGTGCTAAGGAGGCAAGCACAGACAAAGAGTACCAAGGTGTCAAGCAAACGTTTCCATATAGGTGCAACGAGACCAAGACCAGCAGGACGGTAGGACGGAGGTCACCGTAGAGCCCAAGACGGCGTCACCACCAGAGGCTTTGGCAGGCGAAGACTGTTTTTGTCAGGATAACTTGCACTAGCTGTCCCCTTTCAATTTGGCCATTGTTGCCTCCCTTCCCGCTCAATATTTGGGGAGAGGACCAGGGCCTCTATAAATAGGATTAGCCACCACAGTAGTAGAGGACCGGATCGAGCTCATGTTAGATCTGAGCCATTCCATCCTTAGCCACACACCAACCAAGCACAAGAACACCTCACCTCAGGAGGTTGTTCTTCTCTTGGTACTGTTCATCTTCAGCCCAAGAGGCAATCCACCACACCACACTGGAGTAGGGAATTACACCGCAACGGTGGACCGAACTAGTATAAATCTTGTGTCTGTTGTGTTGCAAGTTCGTCGAGCTAGCCTTTGAGATCACGAAGTGCTTGAGGGCGTGATCGATGAGGAAGAGATCTTCGTGCGCACCCCAGTGTTCGAACCTTAAGGGTTTTGCCGGAACCCAAAATCCAACATTTGGAGCGCCGGGTAGGGGTGCGCCGAAGCCTTCTTCTTCGTCGACCCACGCTTTGTCACTCCACCAAGCTCATGGCCGACGCTCGCCGAGCTTGCGCTGAGCGCAGGGCCATCCTCGCCGTCCGTGTTGCTCACACGGCTCTTGTCGGCAGGCCTCCCCGTCGTTCTCTGTCACCCGCCGCCAACGCCATCACCGGTCCTGCGGCGAACGAGCAACAAGCCTCTTTCACTGCATCCCTCCGTGCGCCGGGATGGCCAGACCGCCACCCTGTCGCTGACTCCGGGTGGCTCGTCATCTCACTCTCTCCGCGCCCCCACGGACGTGCAGGTCGTGCTGCTCATGGCACGTGAGCTCCTGCGCTACCGTCCAGTCAACGACCTCTATGAGGACTGGCTGGACCGCATCGCTGAGATCGTTAGTGTCGCGGGGGGCTTTCCTGCACCGTCCCTCTCGCTGGTTCGCCCTCCGCCAGCTGCAGGCGACGTGGCTCACGGAGCGCCTCTGCCTCCTCCACAACAAGATGGCGCCCTTGCACCGAGGCGTGCGGCTCATGGAGCACCTCAGCCTCCCTCGTGCCAGGGTGGCGTCGTTGCTCCAAGATGCACATTCCAGCGGCACGACCCACCGCACCGCATGCGAGCGCACGAGGAAAGAAGCTGCCAAGAGATCCCCCGTCCCCAAGAAAGTGCTCCACCACTCCTAGCTCCGCTACGCCAGGATTGCTTGCTGCGACAGGGCCATGCGCCGTGTGCCACGGTGGCGCAGGGGCACCTCGACTAGGCTCCACCTCTAAGGCGAGCCCCGGTGACCACGGCCGGCTACCGTGCCTTGACCCCCGAGCTGCGTAGCGTCGCCTGCCAGGCAAGTTCAAGCCATACCTGCCTCCGCGCTACGATGGCGTCCCCGACCCCGCAGAGTTCTTGCTGCTCTACAAGCTAAGCATCGAGGTGGCCAGCAGCGACGAGAAAGTCATGGTGAACTGGTTCCTCATGGCTCTCAAGGATGGCGCCCGCTCCTGGCTCCTGAACCTGCCTCCTGGCTCCATCTCTTCCTGGGACGAGATGTGCGACCGTTTCATTGCTAACTTCTACGGCACTGTCGACCACCCCCCGGTCGTGGGTGACCTGTGCCGCGTTAAGCAACAACCAGGGGAGACCCTCCAGAAGTACATCCAACGCTTCAACAACATACGTCTCAAGATCCCTAAGGTGACGGACGAGGACATCATCTCTGCGTTCTTCGATGGCGTCCGCGACATCAAGATGAAGGAGGAGCTCGCCATCCATGAGGAGCTGTGCACATCCCTGGAGTTGTTCAACCTAGCGACCAAGTGCGCAAGGGCTGAGGAAGGGCGCCTTTCCCTCCTCGAGCTCCCAGCTGCCGACCCGGAGGAGAAGAAATCCAAGGCCAAGGACGTGAAGCGCAAGGGAGTCGACGTGCTCGCGGCAGAGATGGACACGAAGCGCGGCAGGGACCAGCCTAAGTCGTCCAAGGGCAGCCGACCGTTCTACGCCTTCCACAAAGTACACAACCACAACACCAACGATTGCCAAGAGCTCAGAGCCATGCACGATGGACGCTTCGGTCGACGCCTCGAGTGCAACGACCGAGGCTACGGTTGAGGAGGAGGACGCGACAGAGCACGCTGGGACGACCGGGGCCCACGCCAGGAGTGGCGCGACCGGCCTCGTGAGGACTGCTAGCAGGATCAGTCTCGCGAAGGTGCCTAGAGGGATCAGCCTCGTGAGTACTGCCCTCCGGGCAATGTTGGGCTTCCTCTACTGCCGCCACCAAGAAGGAACGACGACCACCACAAAGACGAGGGGGCTGGGAGCTTCTAGGAGCCGCGTGCTATCGCCTGCATCTTGGGCGGAGCTAAAGCCCCAGCCTCACAGCGTATCTTCAAGCAGTTTGCTCGCGAGGTGAACGCAGTCCTTCCCAAGCTCGAGGCTACATGCCCTCTCAGGTGGTCCAAGTGCGCTATTACCTTCAGTTCAGCAGATCAGCTCAAGTGCGCGGCCACTGGTGGCGCTCTCCCAATGCTTTTTTCACCCGTCATCAGCAACATGCAAGTCACCAAGACCCTCATCGACGGCGGCGCAGGGCTCAATGTCCTATCCGTCGAGACGTTCGACAACCTTCAAGTGCCATACGATCAGCTTCAGCCTACCAAACCTTTCTCGGGAGTGACCGACGGCTCCACCACGCCGATAGGTCAAGTCCACCTCCTAGTCACCTTTGGAGAATGCAACAACTACGACCCCGAGCTCATCGACTTCGATGTCGCCCACATTCGTCCGTCGTACAATGCCATCCTCGGGTATCCGGCCCTGTCCAAGTTCATGGCAGTGACGCACCACGGCTACAACGTCCTCAAGATGCCAGCAAGCGGCGGGATCATCACAGTCCCCTGCAAAGAAAGAGATGCGGTGTGCTCCCACGAGCGCGCCTTCCAAGGAGCGTCAATGGAAGACCCTAGCAACAATGCAGCTCGGTACCCTCCTGAGGTCGTCCCCAAGAAGAAGAAGCAGCTACTCCGTGCTGGACCTCGGGAGGGCGGCGCCACAAGTGGTACCTCGTTAGGATCAGCGCCCGCGCCTGGGGTGCCTCCCTCTGTCGCATAGGAAGGCGCACCCAGCGCCCTCCTTGGGCAGGGCTCGGGCGCTCTCTTCTGGAGGGCCTCAGACCTTGCTAACGTCACGAGGGAGGCGCTCGGGCACCACTTGGAGGCGTGTTTCGCGGCACGTCTCCCTCAGGAGGACACTGGTCAAGGAGCGCCCGGCGCTCAGGAGTTCATCACCAAGGTATCTCAGGAGCTTCGGGAGGCAAGAGCAATAAGCGGCGTCCGCCGCCCACCTGGCGTTGATCCCCGCCCAGGCAAGGGTGGTGAGCTGCACGTCCGCATCAACATACCAGGGCTCAACCGAGCCGCATCTCAGGAGCGCTTCTGGCCTTCACGTGTTGGGCGCTGCGAAGGTCCACCTCACAGCTATGTTCGCATGCCGTTCGGCCTACCGAGCGTGGCTGCTGCCTTCTAGCGCAACCTGCAAAGCATCATGGTGGGTCAGGAGGCCAGGCACCACGCATGTCGGATTTCGGGTTCTGGCAGACCCTTGAGGTTCGAACACTGGGGTGCGCGTGGAGATTTTGCCTTCTACCTACCTGCACCCCTCCACCTCGCTAAGATCTAAGCAATGGAGAGAACATCACAAGAGACACAGGGTTTATACAGGTTCGGGCCACCGTTGTGGTGTAATACCCTACTCCAGTGTGTGGTGTGGTGGATTGCCTCTTGGGCTGATGATGATGAGCAATACAAGGAAGAACAGTCTCGCGAGGGTCTGTTCTTGGCTGGGGCAACGAACTGCTAGGAGGAGTTCAGTCACCCTTCTCTCTCTCTCTCTCTCTCTCTCTCTCTCTCTTCTCGATTGCGATCCGATCTCCTCTTGTTTCTGGGTCGGCCGATCCTCTATCCCCCTTACCCTGGGGGTGGCTAGTCCTATTTATAGGCAAAGGCCCTGGGCCTCTTCCCAAATATTGAGCGGGAAGGGCGCCAACAATTGGCCATTTTGAAAGGGAACATCTGGTACACTTATCCTGACTAAAGTTGGTCCTCGCCTGCCAAAGACTCTGGTGGTGACGCTGCCTTGGGCTCCACAATGACTTCCTCCCTGCCGTTGGACTGGTCTTGGTCTCGTTGCACCAAAACGGGTGCCTTTGCTTGATGCTCTCGCCTTTGCTTGCTCCCTTTGCACCAAAGAGGAAAGGAGGACACTACGCGGCTGGTGCCCGCCTGGCGCCTTTGGTCGTCATGGCTTGCGTCACGGGCACCTCGTGAGGTACCCCGCCTTGATCTCTCCGCCTCCTCGCGAGCCAGCCTGATGAGGCCGTGCCTGAGGAAGTTCCATGTCGTCCACCCCACGAGGCTTGGCCCCACGCGAGGGTCTTGTGTCTGTGTTGATGAAGACGGGCCATGCTGGGCCCCTCCTCGAGCCACGCCGCAGGCCGCAGGGAGGCAAGTCTGGGGACCCCCATTCCTAAAACGCCGACAGTAGCCCCCGGGCCCAAGGCGCGCCCGGACTTGGTCGTGTAGGGAGGCTAAAGGGCAAGAGCGAAGCACCGCGGGCCCTAACAGCTTGCGGCCTTAGGCGCCGCGTGGCAGTTGATTGGACGTGGACGTCTCCACTTCCCCATGGCGCCTCGGAAACTGCACGCAGATCATGATTACCTGTGATTGTGGAGGTCGGCAGTTGGCCTTCGCCGGCCATAAGTACGGAACGGCGCGCGCCCTTCCAGTCCATCCCTTCTTGCTTCTCCTTCTTCCCGGTCCTTGCTCCGTCTTGCTATGATGGCTCCGATCCGCCGGTTCTCGACGGTAGAGAAGGGAAAGGCTCCCCGAGAGGAACCAGACCCGCTCCCGCCAAAGAAACGGCTCGCCCTCCGCGGCCGGGGCGAGGGGGCCCATCAGGTGGTGTCGAGGCCCTGGTGCGAGCGGCCACCGCCGGGGTTCCCACTTCCCTTGTACGCCCACATCGAGGGCTCTGAAGGAGTCGATGCCGATCGCCACGGGCGGCGCCGCCGTCGGCGCCGACGGGTCATGAAGGTGTGGGTCGTCCCCCTGGGGTCCACACCGAGGGCTCCTCCCGAGAGTTCATGCTCCATGCCGCCATGCCTCCTCAGTCTTGGATTCGCCTTCCTCGCTTCTTCGCCTCCATCATCCTGCAGGGAGAACTCCTGGAGCTTTGGCTGCAGCACGCCGGCTGCAGCACCCTCGCGACCGAGGCAGAGGTCGCGGTCGTTGCCCCGGGCAAGGTCTTCATGACTCAAGGCTGGAGCGAAATAGCCCGGGTCTGCAGGACAAGAGGCGCCTTCGCTATCCACTTGGAGTACGACGGTGCTTCGGTGATGTTCTTCAAGGTCTTCGATGCGAATGGGCGCCGGCTGGAGTGCTGCCCCGAGAGAGGTGGTCGGGACCCTGCTACGGCAAGGACTGGGCCCACCGACCACTCCCTTGGCGGCTCCTCAGGCGGCGGATGCGTCGGAGGTTCTAGCGACTCTGGCGAGCTCTTCGCGACTCCGGAGACGAGCGATGACAGCTACAAGCCCCCGAGCCGGCGCCGCTCCTGGAGTAGGGCGGCCTCGTCAGGCCGTCGCCGACTCTGATCTGGATGGGGTTGGCGCCGGTGCTTGACGGCCCACTGTTGATGATGGTGTCTTTTGCAGGGGCGCGTGTAGTTAGCATCCTTTTAGGATCTGTTCCCTGCGAGGAATCAAAGACGCGTCTCGTGGGGGCTTGTAAGGTGCATGTGATCCTGTTTTGTTAATATAACCCTTGTCGTAGAATTGTGCGAGTTGCTCATTCCATCTTAGCTCAGTTCTCCCTTTCGAACCTCACGAGGGCTTGGTGCTCTGCGCCGACAGGTCCCAGTCCCAAGGCGGCTTCAGCCGTCGCTGGTATGCCAGGTCGCGATGCCGTGGTCAAGGCCAGGAGGTGAGCGACCCGGGGTCCGGTAAGAGCCCTGAGTCGCGATGCTCAGGAGGTCCCCTTTGGAGCTCAAGCAGCCATCGTTCGGTGAGAAAGGAGAGTGGTGTCGCTAACACGAGATTGCATTATGTGCGGGGATGGTGCCACGGTAGCTGGTGCTTCCGGGTGGTGACTTATCTCGAGAATCAGGGGCCGCTCTCTGGTGTGTCGCCGGGTCCGTGCATCGGCAGGCATGAGGTTGCTCGGCGAGGTCCTCGCGTGTCCCTCACCTCTGTCCTTTGCTCCCCTTTCTGCTCTACATCCTTGGGTCCCGGCCCTCGAGCGAGTCTCAGCCGTCGCTGGTATGCCAGGTCGCGATGCCGTGGACAAGGCCAGAGGGTGAGGGCTGGAGAGCCAGTAGGAGCCCTGAGTCGCGATGCTCAGGCACCCCCCCCCTTTAATGTGCAAGTGGTTCGCGCGGATTAGAGTGAAGGAGACACTGCAAGGGCCTCGCCTGATGTAGCTCCTTTAGGAGATCTTGTAGACCCATCATAGAAAGAACGAGGGGTTGCCATGACAATTGACAGTCAGCCGTTGGTTGCTTCCGAGGGGCGATGAGGCACTGAAGGCTTGACGAGGTGGCACCATGCGGGGCTGTCGTGGCCAGAGCTCAGCCATTCAGGTTTGTCGGTGTTGCAGGGACAGACCCATGCGCAAGCGTCGTGCCGTTTGGGAGCAGCTCCGTCAGTTGGCGTCAGTTGAGCGGGCAACTAGGTCAAACACATTAGCCGCGAAGGAGTGGATTCATTCAAATAGATGCTGGGAAGGCGGACATCACTGGGTCAGGCCCGAGCGACTTGGGGATGTTATAGCCCATGGGGTGCCCCCAACAGAGTAAGCTAACAACATGAAATAAAAGGGATACATGCCGCAGGGACGGACCCATGCGGCCTGGGAATAATGCAGCCCTGGGGGCGCTCCCAGCTGGAAATGAGACTTGAAAGATGTCACCTGATGATGTTGAGGACGAAGGAGTGTTGGTGTAGCAGACTCGGTGGGCTGCGGAAGCCGATCCTCACGAGCCCCCAGGCCCAGGGGCCTCGGGAGGCTCCGGAGGCGCTGGTGGCTCCTCGCGGACCATCTCCATCTCCGCCAGGGCTGCGAATGCCTGGTCTCTTGAGCCTCCATGATACCCCTCATGAGGCGCTGGTACGTGGCAGCCGCGTTCGGCAAGCCGTACGACATGCGAACGTAGCTGTGGGGTGGACCATCGCAGCTCCCCACTCGTGAGGGCCAGAGGCGCTCCAAAGAGGCGACTCAATTGAGCCCTGGTATGTCGATGCAGATGCACAGCCCACCATCCTCGCCTGGATGGGGAGCCACAGCTGGTAGGCGGCGGCCCCCTTTCATGACTCTTGACTCCTGTAGCTCCTGAATGGCCTTGCCGACGAACTCCTGAGGGTCTGGCTCTCCTTGCCTTACTCCTTCTTGAGGGAAACGTGCTTCGAAACATGCCTCCATGTGGTGCCCAAGCGCCTCCCTCGTGACCTTAGCCAGGTCGGTGGCCCTCCAGGGGAGAGTCCCCGAGCCCTGCCTAAGGAGGGCGCTGGGCGCGCTTTCCTATGCGATGGAAGAAGGCTCCCCCTGGGCAGGCGCGGGCCCTGAGGGACCTGCCTCCTGAGGGGCCGGGCCGGACGATGTCTTCTTCTTCTTGGGGGCGGTCTCGGGAAGCCTCCTGCTTCCGCGATCCGGGTCTTCCAGTGATGCGGCCTGAAAGGCTCGTTCCAGGTTACACACCGCGTCCTTCTCTTCACAGGGCACCGTGATGACTCCGCCACTCCCTGGCATCTTGAGGATGTTGTAGCCGTGGTGAGTTACGACCATGAACTTGGCCAGCCCTGGGTACCCAAGGATGGCGTTGTACGGCAGGCGAATGTGGGCGACGTCGAAGTCGATGAGCTCGGTGCGGTAGTTGTCGCGTGCCCCAAAGGTGACAGGGAGGCGGACCTGCCCAATCGGGACCATGGAGCCGTCAGTGACTCCAGAGAAAGGCTTGGTCGGCTGGAGCTGGTTGTAGGGCACTTGAAGATTGTTGAATCTTTCCACGGACAAGACGTTGTGCCCTGCCCCGCCATCGATGAGGGTCCTGGTGACCACCACGTTGCTGATGATTGGGGAACAAAGCATCGGGAGGACTCTGGCTATGGCCGCGCACTTGAGCTGATCTGCTGAGCTGAACGTGATGGCGCACGCCGACCACCTGAGAGGGCGCGTGGCTTCGAGCTTGTGGAGGACTGCAATCACTTCACGGGCGAACTGCTTGAAGATGAGTTGAGAGGCTGGGGCTTGAGCCCCGCCCAGGATGCAGGTGATCGCGCGCGGCTCCTGGAAGCCCCCAGCCCCCTCGTCCTGATGGCGGTCCTCGTTTCTCCTTGGCTGCGGTGGCAGCGGAGGGAGGCCTGCGTTGCCTTGCGGGCGATCCTCGCGAGGCTGATCCCTCTAGTCTCCCTCGCGAGGCGGGTCTTGCTAGCGATCCTCGCGAGGTCGATCGCGCCACCCTTGGCGCGGGCAGCGGTCTTCCCAGCGTCCTGCGTTCCTTCCTCCTCCTCGACCGTAGCCCCGGTCACCGTGGTCAGGGCGACGGCCGATCCTTCCTTCTTGCACGGCTCGAAGCTCTTGACATTCGTTGGTGTTGTGGGTGTGGGGGTCGTGGTACACACAGTACGGACTGCCCTTGGAAGATTCGGGCTGATCTCTGCCCCGCTTGGTGTCTGGTTCTGCCGCGAGCACGGCAGCCCCCTTGCGCTTCACATCCTTGGCCTTGGGCTTCTTCTCTTCTGGGTCTGCAACAGGCAGCTCAAGGAGGGAGAGACGCCCTTCTTCAGCCCTGGCGCACTTGGTTGCCAAGTTGAACAACTCCAAGGAAGTGCACAGGTCTTCATGCATCGCCAGCTCCTCCTTCATCTTGACATCGCGCACGCCGTCGGAGAAGGCTGAGATGATGGCCTCCTCGGTCACCTTGGGAATCTTGAGGCATGCGTTGTTGAAGCGCTAGATGTACTTCTGCAGGGTCTCTCCGGGTTGTTGCTTGATGCGGCGCATGTCGCTCACGGCGGGTGGCCGGTCGCGTGTACCTTGGAAGTTGGCGATGAAGCGGGTGCGCATCTCGTCCCAGGAGGAGATCGTGCCTGGAGCCAGGTTCAGGAGCCAGGTGCGGGCCTCGTCCTTGAGCGCCATGGGAAACCAGTTCGCCATGACCTTCTCGTCTCCGTTGGAAGCTTCGATGCCTAGCTCATAGAGCTGGAGGAACTCCGCAGGGTCTGTCGTGCCGTCGTAATGAGGAGGCAGGTGTGGCTTGAACTTGCCGGGCCACGCGACGCTGCGTAGCTCGGTGGTGAAGGCACAGCAGCCTGCTGTGGCCGCGGGAGGCCTTGGGTGATGGAGAGCTTGGTCTTGCATGTCCCCATGTGCTGCAGCTGGGAGCAGCGCGGGGTCTTGATGTGCGGGAGCGGGAGCGGGAGCATGGTCGCGGCGTGCTGGAGCAGGGAGCGCCCGGGCAGCTTCTTGCGGGCGAGGGACTTCTTGGCAGCTCTGCTATTGCCGCGCTGGCACCTGACGGAGCGGGTTCCGCCCAGGGGCCACGCGCCTTGGAGCCATGGTGCCTTCTTGAGGAGGAGGCGGCTGGGGCGCCCCTAGAGCTTCGTCACCCGCGCGGGGCGGGGTGCGGTGCAGCGGAACGGATGGCGCAGGAGAGCCCCCTGCAGCACGGACGAGCTCGGCGACGCGGTCGAGCCATTCTTCAAAGACATCGTCACGGGACAGTAGCGCAGGAGCTCGTTTGCCGCGATGAGTGCAGCTCGAGCCTCCATGGGTGCGTGGAGCGCGCGGGACGAAGAACCAGCTGGGGTGAGCGAGGGAGTAGCGGTGCGGCCATCTTGCCGCACGGATGGATGCTGAGACGACGCGTGCTGCTCGTTCCCCGCCAGGCCGGTGGCGGCGTTGACGGCAGGTGACGGGGAACGACGAGGACGCCCACCGACAGGAGCCGTCTGGGCGACGCAGGAGGCGAGAGCGGCCCGGCGCTCGGCGCGGGCCCGACGAGCGTCAGACATGGACGCGATGGTCGGAGGAGAACGGGGTGGTGGAAGACGAATTCCGGTGCACCCCTACCTGGCGCGCCAAATGTCGGATTTCGGGTTCCGGCAGACCCTTGAGGTTCGAACACTGGGGTGCGCGCGGAGATTTTGCCTTCTACCTACCTGCACCCCTCCACCTCGCTAAGATCTAAGCTATGGAAAACAGCACAAGGGACACAGGGTTTATACTGGTTCGGGCCACCGTTGTGGTGTAATACCCTATTCCAGTGTGTGGTGTGGTGGATTGCCTCTTGGGATGATGATGATGAGCAATACAAGGAAGAACAGCCTCGCGAGGGTCTGTTCTTGGCTGGGGCGACGAACTGCTTGGAGGAGTTCGGTCACCCTTCTCTCTCTCTCTCTCTTCTCGATTGCGATCCAATCTCCTCTTGTTTCTGGGTCGGCCGATCCTCTATCCCCCTTACCATGGGGGTGGCTAGTCCTATTTATAGGCAAAGGCCCTGGGCCTCTTCCCAAATATTGAGCGGGAAGGGCGCCAACAATTGGCCATTTTGAAAGGGAACATCTGGTACACTTATCCTGACTAAAGTTGGTCCTCGCATGCCAAAGACTCTGGTGGTGACGTTGGCTTGGGCTCCACAATGACTTCCTCCCTGCCGTTGGACTGGTCTTGGTCTTGTTGCACCGAAACGGGTGCCTTTGCTTGATGCTCTCGCCTGCGCTTGCTCCCTTTGCACCAAAGAGGAAAGGAGGACACTACGCGGCTGGCGCCCGCCTGGCGCCTTTGGTCGTCATGGCTTGCGTCACGGGCACCTCGTGAGGTACCCTGCCTTGATCTCTCCGCGTCCTCGCGAGCCAGCCTAATGAGGCCGTGCCTGAGGAAGCTCCGTGTCGTCCGCCCCATGAGGCTTGGCGCCTCGCGAGGGTCTTGGGTCTGTGTTGATGAAGACGGGCCGTGCTGGGCCCCTCCTCGAGCCACGCCGCAGGCCGCAGGCAGGCAAGTCTGGGGACCCCCGTTCCCAGAACACCGACAACGCAGTCCTGACAGAGATGGCGACAGTCCTCAAGGAACCGCCTGGACCCCCAGGGCCTCCAGAGGCTCCGGCCCCGGTGGCTTATGAGGAGCAACCCCTTCGCCGCGTACCTTCAGCTGCCTCAACACCCCTTCATCAACGGAACCAGGTGACATTTATCATGTTTATCTAGCCGGGACCGCCCAGGGGGCTGCATTATTCCTAGACCGCGTGGTTCTGTCCCTGTGGCATGTATCCCTTCTTTTTTATGTCTTTAGCTTACATTGCTGGGGGCGCCCCTCGGCCTGCATCATCCCCAAGCCGCTCGGGCCAGACCCAGTGGCGCGTACCGTTCATGCATTTACCTGAGCTAGTTTGCCTTCCATGCTTAACCTATCTATGATTGTCACCTGCTTGATTATCTCCCACCGCCGGAGCCGCGCGCCAGTCGTCTTTCTTCAGGACCCTTCGCGTGAGAGGGTTAGGCATGGCGTTTGTGCTCGGGTCCGTCCCTGCAGCGTTGATAAATCCAATGGTTGAGCTCTGTCTGGTGGGCCGGCCCTATTCACATCACCTCCTGGGGCCGTTGGTGCTTGGCTTTCTCACGCGATAACCTCGGGAGATTCGTTCGGCGCAGCTTGTCTGACCACCTTGCAGGACCAACACAGCGAGCAAGAATCAAGATGAGGCGAAACCCGCCTCGAGGTAGGGCCTCGTGAGTCCCGCACTGGCTCACGAGTGCCCTGACACGCCTCATCTAGCCCTGCCGTGCAAGCCACGTGTCAGGGCCGGGCTGTACTCGCCCCGGGGGCTCACCGCAGTAGGGAGTCCCCCTCCCACATACCAGTGGAAGCACCATGCACCGCCCTGGCAGTCGACACTGCCGAGGAGCGGCAATGCCCATGCAAGTGTGGAAGCACCATGGTTCGTCCTGGTGATCAACAACTAAGGGCGGCCTCACGGCCGTATCAACCTCAGGGAGCCTCCGGGCTCGGTGTCTAACCTCAACGCAACGCCTCCCCTCGGGAGAGCCACGCGAGGGGGCTATGCACGGGGGCTGCACTTGGGTCACGCCCAAGCGTACGCCACCCCGCCAGGTCCCTTGGACCTGGTCTCCGCACGCCGTCCCAAGCAGAGCTAAGGTATGAAGGTCATTTGAACGTCAAGGGGGACTCCTGAGCATCGCGACTCAGGAGCCTGACTGGTCACGTAGCCCCTCACTCCTTGGCCTATCGTGGTGATTCGGTCAGACCAATGGCGGTTGAGGTATGCGCGGGGTCGGGCCCTGCCGACGTAGAACACAAGACCTACCATCGCATCTACTTTCCACAAGCTGTTTGCGCGTCAATGGGGACTCCTGAACATCGCGAATTAGGAGCCTAACTGACCAAGTAACCCCTCACTCCTTGGACCGTCTTGGTGATTCGGCCGGCCCAACGGCAGCTGAGGTATGTGAGGGGTTGGGCTCTGCCGACGTAGAACGTAAAGCAAATAGGAAGGAAATCGCAAAATCTCAAAGCAAATATTACAAGACATATTGTTCTCCGAATATCAAACACAAGTTTAAACGCCTCCACGAGGCACGATACATGTTTCAGGAGTTTCAACAGGAAAGGAGCCACAAGCCAGTCATCCCTCGATACCGCCGGCACCTACAAGAGGCGCCCCCTCCTGGGTGGCGTCGCCTTCACCTGCACTACCGGTCGAAGGCATGGGGGTGAAGGTGTCGAACTTCTCCAGCAAGGCTTCCACCTGACCTTTCACGGTTGCGGCGGCGGCTGCGCAGTGTTCATCAGCCACGAGCTCCAGCAACTCGCCAAGGCGGGCGGCAGCATCGCGAAGATGGAGGGGGCTGAAGACGCGCGTCAACACGGCTGAAGAAAGGACGTGAGCCTCTGCCTCTGCCATGGGGCCGATGTCGCGCATGACTTCCTCAAGCGGCTCGACCAAGTAGGGAAGCAACTGGGCGAGGTCGTCCTCATTGTTGGTCAATGACTTCTCCAAGCCCTTCTCATAGAGTGACTTCAAGGCCTCGCGAGACCTCTTCTCCAGAAGCGCGAAGGCCGCTCGGTCCCCGGCCAGAACCTTCGCTTTGGCATCAAGTTCGGCCTTCTCAGCCTGCACTTTTTGCTCTAGCTCCTCTAGTCGGCTGCGCTCAGCAGCCTGCGCCTGTGCTAGCTGCTCTAGCTCGGTGTCGTGAAACTTGACGACGTCCTCCTGGGCCTTCATCCTCTTTTCCTCCGCCTTACGGCCACGGGAAACTTCAGCACACCTGTGACGCAGGATCTTCACCTCAGCCTCCAGCACCTGGCAGCGACCTTGGGCGGCCTCGGCGTCCTTCAGCGCCGCCTTGCGAACAGCTGCTGCCTGAGCTGCGGCTCGCTTCTCCCCCTCAGAGGTCGCCACGACCTGGCTCAGCGCGGCCCGAACGGACACATCGGAATGGAGCCAACCAGAGACAAGCTCCAGCCGCCAGGAGGGGTTCGGTGCTCTGGAGATCTTCTCGCAGCCGGGCCATCTCAGAAAGGGCCCGCTCCAGGATGTTAGGAGAAGCGGAGGAACCTGGGGTCAGCAACATGGCAGAAGAAGGAGGAAGAGGCGTCGTCGTCACCATGTCCTGGGAGGCAGGAAGCTCCTGAGCCTCTTGGACCTCAACACCCGAGCGAGACGCTCGCACCACCTGAGTCAGCGACGCTTCGGGGGCTCACTCCTCCCAAGGGTGCTCCACCAGGCCTCAGGCGAGGATGACCGGTCTGGAGAAGCACGAGCACTGTCCCCACCTTTGCTCATGGAAAGGGGGACGGTCGCAGGAGGCGACCTGGACTCAAGCAGCACCACCTCGCTCTCCATTCTCCTCTTCGCCGCAGGCGTCGTCCTGCTTACACATCAAGGAAAAAGAGTCGGAAACAAGCATCAACAGCAAGAACAAGGCAAGACGGGGACACTTACTGATCCGCCGCGACATAGTCCCTCCACTTCAGGAGCTTGAAGTCGGAGAGCTTCACAACCCGAGGCGCGGGCACGCCAGCTCCAGAAGCAGAGGCGGAGCAGCAGGTAGGCCGGAAGCGGCTCCACGCAGCGTCGGAATAGAAGCAGCGTTCCGGGAGATCAACGCCGATCGGTCCCTCATCGGGATGAAGGGAGGCTCTCCCTTCTCCAGGCGGGCATCAGCCTCGTTGTTGTCAGGAAGGGTGCGGAGGATGCCAGCTTTGCTCAAGGAGGAGGTCTCCCCCATCCCGTCAGGGGTCACCTCCGAGTCTTCCTCTTCCTCCTCTTCCTCCCCGCGGGACTCACCAGAAGACACCACCACCAGCGTCGGCGCCGCAGGGGACCTGGTGGGCGCCGGCGGCACCATTCCGCGCCCATCAAAGGTTGGCCTGGAGGCCACGACCAGCGCCCTGTCCTTGCGGTGGAAGAAGGGAGTGAAGGCATTCGGCGAGTACTCCTGGTCGTCCCTGACCAGGAGGTGGAGAGCCACAGCTAGGTCATCATCGACAAGGCTTTCGGGCTCAGGCGAACCTTGTCCTCTTCGTCCCCAAGCTCCCACAAGGGGCGCGTATGCGCCTAAAGCGGGGCTATGCGCAGCATCAGGAATTCCCTCAGGAGCATGGCCCCCGTCACCTTCACCGCCTTCGCGTCGCCCGACTTCAAGTCGGTGTTCATCTGCTCCAGCACCAACGTCGCCCGCTCATCAGTGAGCTTCGCGCGAGACCACCCCTTGTCGGACTGGGGCATCTCCATTGGCAGCATCAAGCGTGGGTGGGCGCACTTGGCATCCATCATGGACCACTTCCTCCTAAAGCCATCGGCCTTCTTCCCCGTCTTTGAGATGGATTTGGCCTTGCCGGCCACAATGAAATTGGCACACCCGGAGGTACGGCCATCATTGATGCCGAGGAAGAAGTGGCGCAGCAGAGCCACGGACGGCATCACACCAAGGTACGCCTCGCAATAGTAGGCAAAGATCGACAAGAGAAGGACAGAGTTGGGATGAAGATGCAGCGCCTGCAACCCGTAGTGGTCGAGGACCTCGTAGAAGAAGTCAGAAAAGGGGGGAACCAGCCCCACGACAATGCTGCTCGTAAAGAAGGGGAAGAAGGTGCTTCCCTCGGGCACCGGCACGTCGGAGCCGGCCCGGAGCCCGGTCTTCCCCTTCTCGTTGCTTTCCCCCGTCGTCAGCAAGAGCGTGGCGGTGAGGTTCTTCTCTGAAATGTTTGGCGCGTCAAGAGCTGGCTCGTACCAAGCCGGCGACGAGGCAGGCTTGACCCTCCGGGGCGCCATTGGTCACTAATGTGGGAGAGGATGGGAGTAGATCTGGAGATTTTAGAAGCATAGAGCGAGAAAAGGGGATCTCGAGCAAGGCGAAAGGAAGCAGTGAAGGCAAGAGCTGTCTACGCCAGCCTTTTGATAGTCTTGTAGTTGCCGAGGCAACGTGGGGAAGTGGAGATACCCATGTACAATCAACCGCGATGCGTCGGCCAAGGCCACAGGCTATTGGGGCCTGCGGCGCTCTGCACTTGCCCCTTGGCTTCGCCTCAAAGCTAAGCCCGAGCGCGCCTTGGGCCCGGGGGCTACTGTCGATGTTCTAGGAATGGGCGTCCCTAGACTTGCCTGCCTGCAGCCCACGGCGTGGCGCTGCGAGCGGGCCCGTATGGCCCAACTTCACCAACAAGCATTCAAGACCCTCATGAGGGGCCAAGCCTCGCAAGGCGGACGGCACAAGACCTCCTCAGGAGCGGTGTCACTAGGCTGGCTCGCGAGGGGCAGAGAGATCAAGGCCAGGCAAATCTCGCGAGGTTCCAATGATGTGAGCCATGACGATCGAGACCAGGCGGGTGCCACGCAGGCGCCAACGCTCACGGTGTCTTTGTTTACTCTTTGGTGCTAAGGAGGCAAGCACAGACGAAGAGTACCGAGGTGTCAAGCAAAGGTTTCCATATCGATGCAACGAGACCAAGACCAGCAGGACGGCAGGACGGTGGTCACCGTGGACCCCAAGATGGCGTCAAAACCAGAGCCTTTGGCAGGCAAAGACTGCTTTTGTGAGGATAACTTGTACTAGTTGTCTGCTTTCAAATTGGCCGTTGTTGGCTCCCTTCCCGCTCAATATTTGGGGAGAGGACCAGGGCCTCTATAAATAGCATTAGCCACCACAGTAATAGAGGACCGGATCGACCTCATCTTAGATCTGGGCCATTCCATCCTTAGCCACACACCAACCAAGCACAAAAGACCTCACCTCAGGAGGCTGTTCTTCCCCTTGTAATGTTCATCATCAGCCCAAGAGGCAATCCACCACACCACACTGGAGTAGGGTATTACCCCGCAACGGTGGCCCGAACTAGTATAAATCTTGTGTTTGTTGTGTTGCGACTTCATCGAGCTAGCCTTTGAGACCGCGAAGTGCTTGAGGGCATGATCGGTGAGGGAGAAATCTTCGCGCGCACCCCAATTTTCGAACCTTAAGGGTTTTGCCGGAACCCGAAATCTGACAGCAGCACTTAGCTCCGCACTAGTGAGAAGACATGAAGACTAGACTAGGTGCCGGACGCGGCTTTTCATTTGCTTTCCGTAGTTGGCTCGCCCTCTTTTAGTTGAAGTTTGCTTTTGGTGTTCTTTGCTGATTTGGTTCCATCACCTTCTGCGTCTGTTTCCGTCTTCATTTTAGCCTGTACTCTCTCTCGCATTCCTCGCGGGGGGGCTGGACGGGTACCCTCGTGAGCATTTTTCCTTTTTCTGCCTTTCGTCTACTTTTTGCGAGGCACCCTCGTTCGAGCCCACAAGCTGGCGCACCTCTGCTAATCCATGCCCCTCAGGTACCGTGATACGAAGCACTGGGTCAAGGCCAGTGGCGCATGTGACCAAGGCTCGGGTGAATGATATGCCTCTTAACGAATTTTTTGCAGTTCCTAAGCACCTACCAGGCCAAGGAGGCCTCGACAGGCACCAAGAAGCAAGCGCCTCGTGAGGAGGAGCCTACTCCGAGCAAGTCAAGCTAAGTTATCTCTACATAAAACGACGATGTTGAGACACAACACAGGAACGATAAACATAGCATAGTACTTGAGAAATCATAGTTTGCTGCACGCCCCTTGAGGGCCCATACTGGCTTCTTTCTTAATACAGGAATGAAAGGAAAAACGAAATAAAAGCGGTGTGTGCCCCTTTAGCAGTCCGCGAGGGCGGGCTCTTGGCATCGTCCCGAGCTCAGCCAGGCCCCTCCTCACGCTTCACGGAGGTGCGGCGACGAGACGACCCACTACCGCCTTCAAAGCGGGTGCGGCGGCTGGTCGTAACCACCGCTGCTGGAGCTGTCACCGGAGGAAGGGACACCGAAGCTGGACGATACATGGTCGGCACCAAGGGCGAGTTCGCCCTCATCCTCATCACGACCATCGCCAAGGCCGAGTACCTCCTCGCCATCATTAACTTCGGGGCAGCACCCGGCACGGCGACCATCTCCCCCAAACACCCTCACGTAGAGGGGCGCGTCACCGTCATACTTGAAATGGAGGGTGCACCACCTGCCCAGGCCGCGCGCGCGAGCAAACGTCTGCCAGCCACGGGCCAGGGCTATGTTGCCCATGACGGAGACCTCAACCGCGACCCAGGAAGCCATGTTGCAGCAGCCGTCCGCCTGTTGCCAGAGCCCGCCTGGACCTGAAGCCGGCAGCTCGTCGGCGAAGAAGCGCGGGAGCTGAAGCCAGTTGCCGGCCGGGTTCTCCGACCAGACGACGAACTCCGGCAGCACCTCCACCGAGTGGAAGCGCGGCCGGGGAGGCCGCTCGACCACGGCACGTCTCCCTTCATTATAAGGCTGCCACGACCGGAGAGACCCCTGCCACGCGAAGCGGCACCGCCACGGCTGCGGGGGGGGGGGGGGCGTGGGTCGCGGTGTGCTTGCAAGGACGGCTGCGTCCACGCTTGGCCACTTGAGAGCCAGGCCCCTCGCGAGGGGCCCTCCCCTTATCCATGGCAGAGAACCTCTTCGGCGGCACCGTTGGTGTCACTACTGGCGATGGAGCAAAGGGGGAGAAGCGATCTGAATGGTAAGAGATGGGCGACGGGGGCTCTGCCCCCCTTCCCATTTATAGCAGAAGAAGGGCAACCAGCGCCCCCCATGATCACAGGTAATGATGGTTTTTCCTTGCGTGCAGCAGGGACTCATCAAGTCGGAGATGCCCACGTCCAATCAATCGCCACACGTCGACCGAGGCAGTGGGATATTGGGGCCCGCGGAGCTCCGCACTTCCCCTTCGGCGTCGCCTCAAAGCCAAGCCCGAGCGCGCCTTGGGCCCGGGGGCTACTGTCGGTATTCTGGGAACGGGGGTCCCCATACTTCCATGCCTGCGACCCACGGCGTGGCTCTGCAAGCGGGCCCGTACGGCCCATCTTCACCAACAAGCATTCAAGACCCTCACGAGGGGCCAAGCCTCGCGAGGGGGACGACACAAGACCTCCTGGGGAGCATCCGCACCAGGCTGGCTCGCGAGGGGCAGAGAGATCAAGGCAAGGCAAACCTCGCGAGGTTCCAATGATGTGAGCCATGACGATCGAGACCAGGCGGGCGATAGGAGGGTGCCAGTGCGCATAGTGTCCTTGTTTCCTCTTTGGTGCTAAGGAGGCAAGCGCAGGTGACGAGTACCGAGGCGTCAAGCAAAGGTTTTCATATCGGTGCAATGAGACCAAGACCAGCAGGACAGCAAGATGGAGGTCACCATGGAGCCCAAGGCGGCGTCACCACAAGAGCCTTTGGCAGGCGAAGACTGCTTTTGTTAGGGTAACTTGTACTAGTTGTCCCCTTTCAAATGGGCCGTTGTTGGCTCCCTTCCCCCTCAACATTTGGGGAGAGGACCAGGGCCTCTATAAATATGATTAGTCACCACACTAGGCGACGGGGACAAGGAGAGCCTCAGCCATCTCATCTTGAACTAGATCCAACCCATCCATGCTCCCACCAAGCACAAGAACACCTCGCCTTAGGAGGCTGTTCTTCCCCTTAAACTGTTCATCCTCAGCCCGAGAGGCAATCCACCACACCACACTGGAGTAGGGTATTACACCACAATGGTGGCCCGAACCAGTATAAATCTTGTGTCCCTTGTGCCGCAAGTTCGTTGAGCTAAGCTTAGAGATCGCGATGAGGCTAAGGGTGTGATTCGGTAGGGGGAGATCTTCGTGCGCACCCCAGTGTTCGAACCTTGAGGGTTTTTCTGGAACCTGAGCTACGACATAATTGCCTTCACTAACCCGCCCTTCTTTCTCTTGATCTGCACTCAATCCTACCGCGACTGGTTCACTTCCTTCTTCGAGAAGGGCAGTAGCTACCTTTGCTCCTTCTTCTACTTCCCGTTGTGCCACCAAAGCTGCAGTAACCACTTGATTAGTTGCTGCTAGATACAATAGCAACGACTCTTGTGGTTTATGAGCAACCAAGGTGGGAACAGAGGAATGGTAGGTTTTTAAGTCTTGCAGCGCTACTTCCGCTTCCGGGTCCACTTCATGGGCCCCGCCTTCTTCAAAAGTTTGAAGAACGGTAGGGCTCGCTCGGCGGACCTGGAGATGAACCTGCTCAGCGTGACAACACATCTAGTTAAGCGCCTCACATCCTTGATTGTCATGTGTGCTTCAATCGGCTTAATTGCTCTAATCTTGTCGGGGTTGGCCTCTATCCCCCGCTAAGACACAAAGAAGCCAAGAAGCTTGCCGGAGGGAATGCCAAACACACACTTCTCGGGATTAAGCTTTAGGTTGATCTTGCGTAGATTTGCAAAGGTCTCTTCCAAAAGTTGAATGAGAGATGATATGTCCTTGGTTTTGATCATGATGTCATCCATGTAAGCTTCGATATTCTGGTGCAAATGAGGCTCAAAACCAATCCGCATGGCTCTTGCAAAGGTGGACCCGGTGCTCTTTAACTTGAAGTTCATTCATACAAAGTAGTACGTGCCACATGGGGTTATGAACGCAGTCTTCTCGTCGTCTTCCTTGGACATGAAAATCTGGTGGTACCCGGAGTAGGCATCCAAGAAGGAAAGCAGGTCACATCCAAGGTGGAAACCACAATCTGGTCGATGTGCGGCAAGGGGAACGGGTCTTTTGGGCATGCTTTATTTAGATCTATGAAATCTATGCAAAGCCTCCATTTCCCTTTCGTTGTGCGCACCACCACTGGATTTTCCAACCATGTTGGATGCAACACTCCTCTGACCAAACTAGCAGCTTCGAGTTTCTTAACCTCTTTGGCAATGAATTATTGCTGCTCCAAAGCTTGCTTCCGAACCTTCTGCTTGACGGGCCGGGCATGGGGACAGACAACAACGTGGTGCTCGATTAACTCTCTGGGAACACCGGGGATGTCAGATGGTTGCCAAGCAAACACATCGACATTCTCCTGCAGGAAGGCAACAAGCACGCTTTCCTATTTGTCATCAAGGGTGGAACTGATAGTGAACATACCATCAGTGCCAACCAGCCCTGCTGAGACCTTCTTCACAGTAGGCGCAGCAACCTTTCATCTCTTGCTATTGGAACCTTTCGGCAGGTCATCAACAGGCGCAGCGCACTCTGTGGAGATGCGCTTCCCGAATTCCTAGCCGGCATCCTTGCTAGGTTTCTTCCCTTCCTTACATTGCTTGGCGGGAGTGGGAGCTTCCGCGGCCTCTGCAGCGACTACTTCTTGGTACATCTTATCCACGCATATGATTGCATCCTTCTCGTCCGATGGAATGGAAATGACGCCCATCTGTCGGTGCAACAGACCCCGGGTATGTTGCCTAACTGTGCACATGCACAAGATCAAGATTGGAGCACCAGCTTAAGCCATAGGTTGAAGAACCAAGAGACTTGAAAAATCAACATGCAGCTCACAGAGATCAAGATCGAGCCAAAGGGACTGGATATCGGCAAGAGAAGGGCCTCCCTCGCCGGGCAGATGAGCTCGACAAGGGGCTAGGCCACCACCAGAAGCAAGCAACCAAGACTCCCCGGAAGCACCTGCCGGGGCTTGCGGGGCCTAAACCACCCTGCCAACCATGCAAGAACAACCCACGCCGTCAATCAGTGTGGTGTCATGCCGCAAGGTGATTAAGTGGTAGCATTTGCCACATGGAAGCCATCTCCTACAGAAGAAACCCACAGGTGACACCCGTCCAGCGACGTGTCAGGAGAATAGGAGTGAAGCTGGCAAGATAAGCCCGGCAGGCCTTGCCGGGCAGCTAATGATGCGACACTGAGCGGTGCATTTAATGCACCCTACCAGACCGCAGGGTTTGGTATGATAGCACTATTTGTTATCATATTAGTGGGTAATGACTGTTTTGCCACTATGGTGCCCCTTAATCGATAAAAGGAGGCCCATGGCAATAGTAGGAGGGGGTTAGAGGTTTTGGAAACTTGACGAAACCCGAGCCATCATACGCTTGTGGTCACCGTAGCATTGAGGCAAGCCTTGCCGGGCCAGTGTACCACACACCACCATGTTCATTTCCACCACCAATCCACCAAAGTAGGAGTAGGGTTTTACGCCTCACGGCGCCCCGAACTGGGGTAAATTTCTTGTGTGCTCCCTGCTGTGCTGTCGCGCGCTGGTCTGCTCTTTGTGCAACGCGACGTCCCCCTCCGAACCAGCAAGGGGCCGCCCGGTCCCATAGATGGCCGCGGATATCCCGTGACATCTTTGGCGCGCTAGATAGGGGGCTCGCTTTGTGCGAACCTGAAAGCGTGCACAGCACATCACCTTCATTGCCATCTTCGTCTTCGACAACACATCGACCATGGCGAACAAGTAGAAGAAGTCCGGCCTTTTAACCCAGCCATCTACCTCGAAGGCTCCGATGCCAGCGGGCCTAGATGTCGCAGGGGGCGTGGAGACAAGTGAGGACGTGAGCGCTGCTGGGGGGCGTGGCAAGAGTAGGTGGCTCCATCACCACTCCCCCTACGGTGGGCACGAGGCTGAAGGTGTCGGAGGAGAACAGCTTCAGCAGCGTGTCAATGATCAAGCTCTGCAAGGTGTGGACGGGAGGGTGACTCCGCTTACGTCCCCTCCTCCCACCGACGGAGCCACGGACCCTCGAGCGCCATCACCGCGCGACCCTGCTGCCTAGTTGCCGCCCCACTGCAGCGCGGGCGCGCCACCTCCGCTGCCGCGGGCACCGTCAGGAGCCAGGCGACGGTGCGGTGGAGGTCATCAACTTCCATGCCAAGCACAACCAAGGAGGCTATGGCGTGGACCTAGCTGCTACTAAGGTTCCCGCTAGCAGCCGAGCAAATGGATGAATGTCATGCCAACGTCTAGAGTCTATTCGGTTTCACTGAGGCTGGGGGCTCGCGAGGCGCCGGCCTGCCATAACCTCCCCAAGTGATGACGACTGCTCGTACTGCTGGCCGAACGGAGGGGGTTGTCCCTACCGTGCGGTCCCCACCATGGCAGTAGGCACGGGCGCAGCAAGAACAAGACCCTGGCGACGGCTAGATGGCCTCTTACGAACCTCGAGCACGTCTAGGCCAATGGCGGACCCCGGAAGAATGGCGGTGGGGAGACACGCGCGTCGTCGCGGGATGACCTCTCGATGACCCCCGCTAGACTCACGGGTGCGGCGGCCTCAACGTCGACGAGCCTGCACTCGGTGTTGGTGGGTGCCTACCTTTCGAGGTCGACTTCCCTGCCTTTACAGGCAAGCTGCGGCAAGTCTGCTGGCCGTCGGTCTACATGTTCAAGCCGAAGATACCTGAGAGGAATGATGGGAGACTGAACCCGGCAGAGTTCCTGAGCATCTACACCATCATTGTTCAGGATGCCGGGGGAAGAGACGAGAAAGTGTTCGCCAACTACTTCTTGTTGGCTCTCAAGTACAACGTGAGATCTTGCCTCATGCACCTGCCGGAGAACTCCATTTCATCCTTGGCAGACCTGTGCCACGAATTCATCGGTGCGTTCACCGGTGGCCACCAGGAGCCCGGCATGCCAGTGACCTACAGCTTCTCCAGCAGAAGGAAGGAGAAACTCTCCATAAATATTGACAAAGATTCAATAAAGTCCATAGGAATAATTGGAATATCCATCCTGCAGCTGTTATAGCAGCCTTCCAGTCCAATGTGCGCAACCGTCGCATTCGTTCTAAGATGAATGTGCGGTTGCCCAAGACTGTGAAGGAGTTGTACACACTAGTGGATAAGTGTGCTCGAATGGAGGAAGGAAGGAAGTTGCCCAGAGAGGAGGATTGCATCAATGTTGATTCAGAGGAAGAAGATGAATAAACCAGTCAAAGAAAGGGCAAGAAGCGCAACAAGAAGCCAAGAGATAAGACAGTGATGACTGTGGAAGGTTCCGACACGCCTAGTACCGGTAAGAAGGCCAAGGCTGAGGCCCTCGACATGGAAGTTGCGACCTGCACTGCCGCGGAGAAAACCGGGAAAGGTGAAGGGTCGTACTGCAAGTTCCACCAGACCAAGGGCCACGACCTCCATGAATGTTATCAAGTTGAGCAGGTTGTCAAGAGACAAAGAGCAGAGTATGATAACCGTGATAAGGAGAAAGGTCAGAATGCTGCTGGCAGAAAAGGCTGAAGCGGTGAAGCAAACCATCCTGGCAAACCCTTTCGGAACCAAGGAAAACCCGCCAGGGGCCAAGAGAAGGAAGCCTGTGTTGATTTGAGTGATGGAGGGAATGAAGAGGAAACCAGTGAACAGGAATTTTAGAAGGCCACTGACGCCCTATGCATTGATGGGGGTGCGATATGTCTCCAAGTTATCTATAATTTTTGATTCTTCCATGCTGTTATATTATCAATCTTGGATGTTTTATAATAATTTTATAGTCATTTTATATCATGTTTTGGTACTAACCTATTGACACAGTGCCAAGCGCTAGTTCCTATTTTTCCATGTTTTTTACATCGCAGAAAATCAATATCAGACGGTGTCCAAATGCCACGAAATTTTACGGAGATTTTTTATGGACTAGAAGGAACATGTTGGGCCCTGGTTGCACCTAGGGGGAGTCCCGAGGAGGGGACAACGCACCAAGGCGCGCTAGGAGGCCCAGGCGCGCCCTGGTGGGTTGTGCCCACCTCCGGTGCCCCCGGACCGCCTCTTTGCTCTATAAATACCCCAAAAATACCAGAACCCTAGGGGAGTCAACGAAATATTCATCCATCCACCGCAGAGTCCAGAACCACCAGATCCAATCTAGACACCATCTTGGATGGGGTTCACTACCTCCATTGGTGCCTCTCCGATGATGCGTGAGTAGTTCTTTGTAGACCTTTGGGTCCGTAGTTAGTAGCTAGATGGCTTTCTCTCTCTCGCTGAATTCTCAATACAATGGTCTCTTGGAGATCCATATGATGTAACTCTTTTTGCAGTGTCTTTGTTGTGATTTGATGAACTTTGAGTTTGTGATCAGTCTTATCTTTTATATCCATGAAAGTTATTTGAGTTTGTTTGATCTGTTCTGTGCATGGTCTCTTATAGCCTTGTATTTCTTCTCCGATATTTGGGTTTTGTTTGGCCAACTTGACCTATTTATCTTGCAATGGGAAGATGTGCCCGGTAGTGGGTTCAAACTTACGGTGCTTGATCCTAGTGACAGAAAGGGAACCGACACGTATGTATCGTTGCAACTAAGGATAAAAAGATGGGATCTATATCTACGCAATAGATAAACGGATCTTGTCTACATTATGTCATCGTTCTTATTGCATTGCTCTGTTTTTCCATGAATTAATACACTAGATGCATGCTGGATAGCGGTCGATGTGTGGAATAATAGTAGTAGATGCAGGCATGAGTCGGTCTACTAATCTTGGACGTGATGCCTATGTACTGATCATTGCCTGCATATCGTCATAATTATTTTAGGTTCTATCAATTGCCCAATAGTAATTTGATTACCCACCATTTGCTATCTTTCTCGAGAGAAGCCACCAGTGAAACCTACGGCCCCCAGGTCTTCTTTCTCAGATATTTGCTTGCGATCTACTTTTCCTTTGCATTTTTATTCAGATCTATTAAACCAAAAATACAAAAATACTTTGCTGCACTTTTATTTTATTTATGATCTATTATTTCAATCTACTACAAATTTCTGGCTTCGTTACCAGAAAGGGATTGACAACCCCTTGAACACATCGGGTTGCAAGGTGTTGTTATTTATGTGCAGGTGTTGTTTACGTTGTGTTGCTTGGTTGTCCTACTGGTTCGATAACCTTGGTTTCATCACTGAGGGAAATACCTACCTTTGCTGTGCTACATCATCCCTTCCTCTTTGGGGAAATACCGACGTAGTCCTAGCAGACAAGAGTTTTCTGGTGCTATAGTCAGGGAGCAATCAAAAGGAATTTCTGGAGCCGTTGCCGGGGAAGATCTTCAACATAACCAGGTTCCTAATCACAAATCTCATCTCCTCGCAATTTACATTATTTTCCGTTTCCCTCTCGTTTTCCTCTCCCCCACTTCACAAAAATTTGTCGTTTTATTCGCCTCTCTTTTCCGTTCACTGTTTTCTCGCCATGTCCGATCTCAAAAGAGCTAAGGGTTTTCTCCCTGGTCTTGATGCTTTGGATAGCCCCTCTGTCCTCTCCAAACTCATAAACAATGATGCTATGGAAAGATCTACCGGGGTTGTTATGGAAAATCTTGACCATTGTGATGAAGACGATCCTGGAATTTTTCGTTATTTGCTTGATGAATCTTTGAAAGATGCTTGGGATAGGTTGTTGAAAATTCAAGCTAGCTATGTGCCCCAATTTCAGATAGAGATATACTTGAAAAGTTTTTATGATGGTTTACCATCTTCCTTCAAGCAAGTTTTAGAATATATATTTGAAAACGGTATTCTTGAAGGGGATACCATTGATACTTATGAAAAGATGAAAGCCATATTTGGGCACCCTAAAGGAGAAAATGTTGAATCAACTACTCTTATGTGCTTTTATCAAAATGAAATAATTAAAGAGATGAAGGCTAGTTTAGATACGAATTTTCGCAACATGCTTAATCTTTCTTCCGCTATCAATGCCCATGTGCTTTCACCAGATAGAAAATTAAATGCCATTGATATAAAATTTTCCCTTTTCTTTCCAAGGAACAAAGATGACAAAACTTAGATCCTTGCTTTATGCCTAGCTAAGGGCGTAAAACTATAGCGCTTGTTGGGAGGCAACCCAATGAATAAAATTTATTTTTGATTTTATGCTTCATGTTTTTGTGTGTTAACACAATTATGCTACTGTTATGATTGTGTTTTTTGTGTTTTAGTTAGTGTTTGTGCCAAGTAAAGCCTTTAGGATCTTCTTGGGTCATAGTTTTTTGATCTTGCGGAAAAAACAGAAACTTTTACGCTCACGAAATTAATTTTCGTTTTTTGCCAGAGAGCGATAAAATAACCATTCCACTTTAAGTAGATCAATATACAAATTTCTCAGGTCTTCCCAATTTTTCATAATTTTTGGAGTTACAAAAGTATTCTTTGTGTTGTGTGCTTATTTTGATGGCTCTATGGTTTTCTTTGATGAGTTTTTGCCATAGAAAAGTTGCAATACAATAGATATAATACAAAAACAAAATATGAATTGGTTTGATACAACCCTATAATAGTGATTTATTATTCTTATACTAACGTATCTCACGAAGGTTTTGTTAAGTTTTGTGTGATTAAAGTTTTCAAGTTTTGGGTTATCTTAGGATGGATGAAGGAAGTATGGAAAAGCCTAAGCTTGGGGATGCCCCGGCATCCCAAGCTATTATCCAAGAATGAGCAACCAACTAAGCTTGGGGATGCCCCCGAGTGGCGTCCATGCTTTCTTCCAACAACTATCGGTATTTTACTCGAGACTATATTTTTATTCGTCAGATGATATGTGTTTTCCTTGGAACATCTTGTATGATATGAGCCTTTGCTTGTTTTATTTTGTGTTTTAAGTCATCAATCCTTGCTGGACACACCTATTTGAGAGAGCCAAAATTATGACATCACTTGTTAGAATTGCTCTCTATGCTTCACTTAAATCTTTTATGAGCTAGGACTTGCTCTAGTGCTTCACTTATATCTTTTTGAGCACGGTGTGCTTAGTATTTTTGAAGAAATGCCCTCTTGCTTGACTTAGATTTATTTGAGAGTTAATAAAATTTTGAAGAAATTCTCTCTTTCTTCACTTAAAATTATTTTGAGAGAAAGAAAATTTGTTATGCTCATGATCTTCACTTATATTTGTTGGAGCTTGTTAAAAGCAACATATGAAAATTAGTACCTAAGTGATAGATATACAAGAAAGATATAATAAAAACTTTCATGAAGATCATTGGAAAAAAATAAACTTGATTCTTAGTAATAGTTTTGAGACATGATGATGTGATATGTGAGTTATGTTGATGAGTAATTGTGCTCTAGTAAGAATATTGGTGTTAAGGTTTGTGATTCCCTATGAAAGTATGAAAGTCAATAGTCATACAATGAAATTATATCCTACTTGTGGCGCATTATTTGGTGTTAATTATGCTTAATGCTTGCTTATGAGATTATCCGTTTCTTGGTTGGTCGCTTCCCAATCTTTTGCTAGCCTTCATTTTTGCACTAAGTATGATCACTACTTGTGAATCCAAAAACCTTTAACCCAGTTTTGCCACATGAGTCCACTATATCTACCTATATGAAGTATTCTTTTGCCGTTCTAAGCAAATTTGCATGTGCCATCTCTAATTTTCAAAATAAACTTCTCTTTTCTGTGTTTGTTTCGCTCGCAGAGCGGTGAGGGGTGGCTAATATTTTCCATGCTAGATGTGTTATTCTCAAGATGAGTGTTTATTCACTTGTCATTGCACGAGAGTAGGGCAAAGGTATTAGGGATGCCCAGTCTCGAAATACAAAACAAAATTGAATTTACTTTATGTTGTCAAATAATAAATTCCTTGGAAAGTGTTGGTATGGAGGGCACCCGTGGATACGGTTAGCCATGGAAAATGAAAGTATGGTGGAAAATGGAATGAAGTTTATTTTCTGTTTGGGAACCACCTATGGCATATCTATGCATGGAAAGTATTGGGAACTCTAAGTCATTTTCGTTGGTGGTATGGATACACCTCCCAAAATGTTTTTATCTCTAAGTTTTTCGCTTTGAGCTCTAGCACCTCTACAAATCCCTACTTCCCTCTGCGAAGGGACTTTCTTTTACTTTATGCAATTTTTATTTTTGAATTTGAGTATCCATCTTCTCTTATAAAAGCACCAACTAGGAGGCAATATGATCGTACTTAAGTATTGGGTGTAGCTAATATTTGAGTGTGTTTCATGAATGGATCAATGTTTGAGCATGATGGGCTAGGGATAACTTATTTTAGCATTAATATTTTGAAAGACATTGTTGCTTGTTGATATGCTTGAGTATCTAAATTATCATGTGAAAACTAGACTATTGCTTTGAACAACTAAAAGTCCAAATGTCCTGAAGGAAATATGCCCTAGAGGCAATAATAAAGTTGTTATTTATATTTCCTTATATCATGATAAATGTTTATTATTCATGCTAGAATTGTATTAACCGGAAACTTAGTACATGTGTGAATACATAGACAAACAGAGTATCACTAGTATGCCTCTACTTGACTAGCTCGTTAATCAAAGATGGTTAAGTATCCTAGCCATGGGCAAAGAGTTGTCATTTGATAAACGGGATCAAATCATTAGAGAAAGATGTGATTGACTTGACCCATCCATTAGCTTAGCAATATGATCGTTTAGTTTATTGCTATTGATTTATCCATAACTAATACATGTTCCTATGACTATGAGATTATGCAACTCCCGAATACCAAAGGAACACTTAGTGTTGGTGTCAAAACCAGCGGATCTCGGGTAGGGGGTCCCGAACTGTGCGTCTAGGACGGATGGTAACAAGAGGCGGGGGACACAATGTTTTACCCAGGTTTGAGCCCTCTTGATGGAGGTAAAACCCTATGTCCTGCTTGATTAATATTGATTATATGGGTAGTACAAGAGTAGATCTACCACGAGATCAGACAGGCTAAACCCTAGAAGCTAGCCTATGGTATGATTTTTGTTGTAGTTGTTGCTTGTCCTATGGACTAAAACCCTCCGGTTTATATAGACACCGGAGAGGGCTAGGGTTACACAAAGTCGGTTACAATGGGAGGAGATCTACATATCCGTATTGCCAAGCTTGCCTTCCATGCCAAGGAAACTCCCATCCGGACACGGGACGAAGTCTTCAATCTTGTATCTTCATAGTCCAAGAGTCCGGCCAAAGGTTATAGTCTGGCTATCCGGACACCCCCTAATCCAGGACTCCCTCAGTAGCCCCTGAACCAGGCTTCAATGACGACGAGTCTGGCATGCAGATTGTCTTCGGCATTGCAGGGCGGGTTCCTCCTCCGAATACTTCATAGAAGATTTTGAACACAAGGATAGTGTCCGGCTCTGCAAAATAAGTTCCACATACTGTCGTAGAGAGAATAACATTTACACAAATCTTAATCTGCTGACACATTTTGGCAACATGACATTGGGCCATGACCCGGTGCTTATTCGAACCATTTTTCTTCAACCAGCTCCACACATAACTCGACGCGGTTTCTTGACACGTCTTGTCAAAGAAGAGATCGTGTTCCCCTAATTACGGGATTCTCATTAATACGGTCGTGGGTAACCCAACCGTGTCTGGGAATCCTAGATTATAGGCAAGTCCCAAACGGCTACGGAGAGGATGCTTGATATTTGCCCTATTTATAAAGGGACAAAGTTTTTGCTTTTTCCCTCTCGTGCTCAATCGAACCCCTCCCCTGCCTCGATTTCAAAGACCCAAAGCCCAGGTCAGGTGCTCCGGATCTTCAATCATGTCCAGATCCAGCCTTCAAGGCCGATGGATGCCCTCCTCCATCACAGAAGAGGATATCAAGAAGTTGAGGGAGGCCAGATACCTGACCGCCGAGGTTTCGCATCGGCTGCCTGCTCGAGGGCAGGTTGTCCCCACTCCCGAACCCAACGAGAACGTCGTGTTCGTCTCCCACTTCCTCCGAGGCCTAGGCCTCACTCTGGATCCCTTCGTCAGGGGTTTGATGTTCTATTACGGGCTAGATTTCCACGATCTAGCTCCGGACTCCTTTCTCCACATCTCGACATTTATTGTCGTGTGTGAGGCCTTCCTCCGCATTACCCCTCACTTAAGCCTGTGGCTCAAGACCTTTTAAGTGAAGCCGAAGATGATCGAGGGGAAACATGCAGCGTGCGGAGGCGCGTCAATAAGCAAGATGGCAGGAGCTCCGTGGCCGAAAGGTTCCTTTCCAGAGGTGTCCGGATTATGGCAACGGGAGTGGTTTTACATCACGGCTCCCAGAAGTGCCAAGTGGGCGGCTGCCCCCACTTTCCGCTCGGGCCCCCCACCACAACTGATGTCATGGATTAGCAGAGGACTGAGCTGGGGTCCAGCCAAGGACGTGCCTATACTGCAAAGCCGCATTCAAGATCTCTTCGAGGGAGATTTTAATTTGGTTGTGGTACTGCAAGTTATGCTGGTTCGTCGAGTCCGGCCCTGCAAACGCCGACCCCTTCGCTTATGGGAGTTCAACCCTGAAGGACCGCGTGCTATTCAAAGTTTCCCCGGCCTGACGCACAAGGAAATGTACAAGTCATTCTTCGGACCTCGAATAGAGTGTCCGGATACTACCGAGGACGTGGGCCTGAGCAGTAACCGCACCGCCGAACAAGTAAGTAATCCTCTAGCCGAACACACCATCTTTTATTCATAATGACGTCATCTCTGAGAAATCGCTCTTTGACCAGGACTGGATAACAAAGGCGAAGATGATTCAGTGTTTGGCCCCCCTTCTTGAGGGTTTGGAAAATCCGGTACTGGAAAAGATGCTCGAGCTAGCACCTTGCCCGGAGCCCTCAAAGGAAGACAAAGGGGGGAATAATGAGGGCGAAAGCGGGCCTCCATCGCTACCTATTCCGACTGAGGGAACGAGCGCCTCCATGAGGGAGGATAACCGAGGGGAGGAATCAGACATTCTCTCACCCCGGGGAAGGAAGAGGACTACCTCTGAAGATCCGGAAACCAAGGTTTCCAAGCGGGAGAAGAAATCTCCACCAGAGGGTCCTGCCTTGGAGGGTGCTCTTGCCGCACAAAGTCCACGCGGGGATCATCCCTCCAACGAGCTGTAAGTAATCAAAAAGTAATTTAATAGTGGAGATATACTACCTTACCTCTGAGGAGAATAACCGAAGTATGTATTGCAGTTCGGATCTTAGCCCTTCTCAGCAGAGCTCGTCTTCTGGGGATCTTCTTCCGGAGATGATGGAGAGCGAAACGCCTCCCCTAGACTCCTCCGCTCAAGAAGCGGGCAACCTTGAAGTGTCGTCACGGAGGGCCTCTCCGGATCCGGCGAGGCCAGAAGATAATCCTATAGTCACCCGAAGTTCCCAGCGTCCAGCTCTCGAAGAGAGCAAACAGAAGAGTCCGGCACCATCTGGTATGCGGTCGGACATACTGAGAGAGCTGTTGGAGCGAGCAGCCATCTCAGAAGAACACCGTACATTGATGGGTACGGTGATGGAAAGGATCTCATCCGCCGAAAGCGGGTTGCATGATGCCTTTATGAGTCTACTAACGGGCTTTGAGGTACATAAAATGATATACATTTGTGATGGTACCGCACATTTTTAGGTGTGCCCTGTGTAGATAGTAGCCCCTGAGACTCTGGTTGTCGCTGAAAATGACGGCAAACAGAGGATCGTAGTCCCAGGTAATAACCATACCACTTTGATGTGCAGGTAGTGGGAGCTCCGGTTGCTAGCCGGACTCATGAATTTGTCGGACTAAAGCGGCAACTAGATGCGGCGGATGCCGACATCGAGCTTGTTAACAAGAGGGTTGACGAGGCACAGGGTAAGTGTTATTTTCTGGTGAATGCCACATAGTAAGAGCAGCATGATGCCAGTATCTTTAATATGTTGTGACTGCAGATGGAGCTTCCACCGTGGAAACCTTGCGGGCGGAACTTGCCCGAGCCAAGAAACAAGCAAGGATTAGTAATGCGGTTGCTTTGAAGGCGGCCGAAGAGTTGAAAGCCGAGAAGGCCGCACATTGCGAGAGCAAAGAGAAGATGGCCAAGATGGCCGTAGAATTAAAAGACACTGCCGACCGTTGTCGGTTCCTTGAAAAAGAAAACCGAGCGAAGGCAACAGACCTTGAAAAGGCCACGATGGCGGACAGAGACACCCGCTCTGCTATGAGAGCGAAGAAGGAGGAGCTGCGGGAAGCTGGGGATATTGCGGCTGGGAAGCCCTTCATGCTATGGAGGAAGTTCGGAGATCCACGGTATGCCCCTCTGGATCAGCTGTGGAGTTCGGCAGATGCATATATGGACTTGGCGGCGAGCGCTGCCGATGCGGCCAAATACTTCCAAGGTCAAACATATCATGAAGTGGACAAGCTGTTCTGGTCGCAATTCAACGTTCCAGAGCATCCGCTTCCATTGACTGATCAGCTAGCCGAATGGGACGAATAAATAGGTTGTCCGGACTCGCCATGAGGTCCGTCGTTGATCAGCTATGGCCGGAAAAGCCAAAGCCGAACAACTACTTCAGCTTAGTGCAGCAGTTCCTTGGTGCGGTGCGGCGCATTAATGCGATGAAGAGGTCGGCGTGCATAGAAGGCTCGCAGATGGCCCTTGCCCGTGTTAAAACATACTGGGCGGAGATGGACGCTACCACTGTTGCGGTGCAGGGTTCGGCCATAGGCCGAGTGGCTGCCGAGCACTATTTCGAGGAGGTTCTCAAGGGTGCTCGTTTGATAGAGGCCCAATGCTCGAAGAATATTATGTTTGAGTGACATGTATTTCCATTGTAAACACAATATTTTTATGAAATTTATTAAGGTTGTGTTTATGCTTTTTCCTGAAAGTAATATGATGCCTCCTGTGCGGCCGTTTATGTATACATGTGTGTAACCTGAAAGATTGCAGTCGTCGGCTTCAGCCCCCACGCATATAATGCGGAGGTGTTCGCAGAAGACGCATGTTCACACTTAACCCAATGTCTTGGTCCTATTAAGGAGCTGATAGCGCAGTGAATGAGGCAACCGGACTATAATGCTTTAACACTTTCACTTAGCCATAAGAGTATGACAGTGGGGCTACTAGATAGCCCCTAGTGGCTCCGCACTCTCCCGATCTCGGGGTGCGTACATGCCTGGCCGGAAAAAGGCCCTTCATAGCGGAGGAATTCTAACATTCCGATAGGTCATCAAGTGGTTGACCAGTCTCACGCTATATTATGACAGTCAGTTTTCGGCTTCCTCTACTGAGGTGCTCGTCCAGATGAAGCAGGGCACAATCGCAGTAGTTCTCCTTGTGCTGCCTTAGCCAATAAAGCGGAACGTAAGGCACCAAAACGCAGGAGCCGGGCAAACCCAACATTTGACCAAAGACAATGATTCGGAGCTAATGCATATAAGGCCAAACTCACGACGCCAAACTCTCCCTAAGGTATTCGGTCTTTATGGTATAACCCGGGCCTAAATAGTGCCCTTTGTAAGAAGCCCCTTGTGTCCAGGTACGTGCATTATTCTAACGTGGCCACATGCCAAGACGTCAACATCCTTCTCAATTGTGTTGAAAATTCGAGGGATGTGTATCAACAAGAGACAGTAAAAAATGTTTACACAGGGTCTTAATCTAAAAAGAATCCTTGGAGCGGGTCCCTGCTGCATGTCTGTGCCTGTGTCTCCGTTGTGCCGTATCCTGGACGGGTGTAGCATGATGGTCATCTGTAAAAGAGAGGAACTTAGGTGAAAAAGTTGTCGTGCAAAAAGGTGGTTTTTTAAAGAAACCATGTACAAAAAATGAGTAAAAAATTGCCACTTGTCTGCATGTGTTGAGCCCCTTGTATTTGTAATAGGGGTGTGGCCCTCAATCCGGTATGAATTACATATAGCTACGCCGGACTCGTCTAACCGTGTCCGTGGTCTTGATGACCTATCGAATGCTTTAGTTGGTGAGGCCGTTTTTAGTGAGCGGCTGCTAAGGCAATCACATTCTTTTCGGCGCACAAAGATCGCTCAATATTTCCGTTCACTATAATGATGCCACGCGGACCGGGCATCTTGAGCGTGAGGGAAGCCTAATGTGGTATTGCATTAAAGCGAGCAAAAGCTTCGCGTCCAAGTAGTGCTTGATAACCACTTTGGAACAGAGCAATGTGGAAGGTTAAATGTTCACTACGGAAGTTATCGGGGAAGCCGAATATAACTTTTAGTAGCAGGGAGCCCGTGCAGTGACCCCTGGGCCTGGCGTTACTCCTTTAAAGGTAGTGTTGCTATGGCGGATTTTCGTTGGGTCTATCCCCATTTCGCGGATTGTATCCTGGTATATCAGGTTTAAACTGCTGCCACCGTCCATTAGGACTCGCATAAAGTGGTATCCGTTAATTATTGGGTCTAATACCAGGGCAGCCCATCCTGCGTGCCGGATACTTGCTGAGTAATCACGATGGTCGAAAGTGATCATTTGAGACGACCAGTGGTAGGACTTCGCTGTGATAGGCCCTTGGGCATGTCTTTCTGGGAGTGCCGCTTTGCTTCCCTTGATCACGTGTAACACATTGACTGTTTTGACTTCTGGTGGAAACTTCTTTTGTTCCCCAGTGTCTTGCTTGAGAGGCTCATCCTCGTCTTCGCTTGGTGTATCCTCCCCCTTGTGTACGGCGTTGAGCTTGCTGGACTGCTTGAAGACCCAACATTCTCTATGGGTATGATTAGCGGGTTTACCAGGGGTGCTATGGATCTGACATACTTGGTCCAGAATTTTGTTTAGGCTGGACAGTTCGTCTGGCGCCTTTAGAGGGCGGATTTTGCTGACTTGGCCGAGAGCTTTTGAATCCGGCGTTTACTGTCGTGCTCTTCGTGTTGTCTTCTTTATTCCGGCGTTTGTTATTGTTGTTGCGCCGTGATTTCCCGTTTCCATCTCTAGCTTTAGATGTACTGGGGTCGCTGGTGCTGCATCTGGCTAGCCAGCTGTCCTCACCCGCGCAAAAGCGGGTCATGAGGCTTGTTAATGCTGCCATTGTTCCCGGCTTTTCTTGGCCGAGGTGTCTGGCAAGACATTCGTCACGGACGCTATGCTTAAAAGCTGCCAAGGCTTCGGCGTCCCGACAGTCGACTATTTGGTTCCTTTTAGTAAGAAACATGTTCCAAAGCTTTCGGGCTGACTCTCCGGGCTGTTGAGTTATAGGACTCAAATCGTCCACGTCCCGAGGTCGGACATAAGTCCCTTGAAAATTTGCCCGAAAAGCGTCTTCGAGTTCTTCCTAGCTTCCAATGGAGTTTTCGGGGAGGCTTTTAAGCCAGTGCCCAGCTGGCCCTTCGAGTTTGAGGGGTAAGTATTTAATGGCGTGGAGATCGTCTCCTCGAGCCATATGGATGTGGAGGATATAGTCCTCAATCCAAACCCCAGGGTCTGTTATTCCGTCGTATGCCTCTATGTTTACGAGTTTGAATCCCTCTAGAAATTCATGGTCCAACACCTCATCGTTGAAACATAGGGGGTGTGCGGCGCCCCTGTATCTGGGCGTGTCGTGGTGTTCGGATGTTTTGTGTGTTCCATTGTGTGCTGGAGTGCGCTTGCGCGGTCCATAGATGGATCTAGTTGCTCCATCCTTTTGATGCGAGCACTTGCATGGATCGCGTATTGGCTTCTATGCGGCGTTGCTTGCCGCTCCATGTTGGCCGTGAGGTCGTCTATCCGGCCGGGTGGCCGTTATAATTTTTGGTTGCGGGGGATCTAAGGCCTCCTCATCGAATTCAGGTAGCAACTTCCGCTTCGGGTAGCTCTTGTTGAGGCGATTGCCGCCATACTTCGCTGCTGTGTTGAGTACTTTACTCCATCTGATTTGGAGTGTGTCTTGCGCCGCCTTGAGCCTTTGCTTCTGCCTTTTTAGACTCCTCGCAGTGGCAACAAGCCTTTGATTGGCATTCTGTTGCTCCGGGCGTATGTCCGGTGTTATGTCCTCAGGACTATTTTCCTTGACAGAGTTGGTTTGTTCGGTTTGATTCTCCGCGTTGCCGAGGTCCGGCAGTGGTTCCCCCTGCTCCAACGCTGGGTCTATATGATCGTTATTTCTGTCAAGGCGGTATTTGGGGCGGCGCTTACACCGCCGCTTTGACTGCTTCTCGAGGGGACAGCCCTTCGTTGCGTCCTTCCGTTCCTCGTCGTCGTTTTCCTTTGGTGTGTCCACCATGTATACGTCATGTGATGAGGTGGACGTCCAGTGCCCTATGGGCAGTGGTTCCTCTTTGTCTCTCGCATCATCGTCCATACCGTCGATGTTTTCGGAGTCGAAGTCGAGCATGTCGGTTAAGTCATCGATAGTAGCTACTAAGTGGGTGGTGGGTGGGTCGCGAATTTCTTCGTCGTCCGCATCCCAGTCCTGCCGGACATAGTTCGGACAGGATCCTCCTGATATGGAGAGTGACCTTAAGAGTTCAGTATGTCACCAAAGGGCAAGTGCTGAAAATATTCGTGGAGGTAAACTCCATGATTGGCGCCCAATCGGATTTGATGGGAACGGGCGCGGGCGGTTCGGAGTCCGTGGCCGGAGAAGGATCCGGCAGTTTAATGACACGGCTCTTGTGCAAGGTAAGGTCGATGTTTGGCTCGATCGCCGCTGAGGGTAAGTCCTCCGTGGCGGGGTCCATCCACCCGTCCATGGACGGCGCAACTGGCTCCGAATTGAGGGTCGGAGCGGCTGCCAGTGCGATCTCCTGGACACTGTCCGATGGTAGAGCTAAATCGTACTCATCGTGACCGTGTGACGCACAAGGCAGAGGCTCGAATCCGTCGAAGATCAAGTCTCCACGGATATCGGCCATGTAGTTTAAGCTTCTAGACCTGACCTAGTGGCCAGGGGCGTAACTTTCAATCTGTTCCAGATGGCCAAGCGAATTGGCCCGCAATGCAAAGCCGCCGAACATGAAGATCTATCTGGGGAGGAAAGTCTCACCCTGGATTGCATCGCTATCGATGACAGTAGGAACCATCAAGCCTAATGGCGATGACACAGAGGAACTCTCAATGAAAGCACCAACGTCGGTGTCAAAACCGGCAGATCTCGGGTAGGGGGTCCTGAACTGTGCGTCTAGGCCGGATGGTAACAGGAGGCGGGGGACACAATGTTTTACCCAGGTTCGGGCCCTCTTGATGGAGGTAAAACCCTACGTCCTACTTGATTAATATTGATGATATGGGTAGTACAAGAGTAGATCTACCACGAGATCAGAGAGGCTAAACCCTAGAAGCTAGCCTATGGTATGATTGTTGTTGTAGTTGTTGCTTGTCCTATGGACTAAAACCCTCCAGTTTATATAGACACCGGACAGGGCTAGGGTTACACAGAGTTGGTTACAATGGGAGGAGATCTACATATCTGTATTGCCAAGCATGCCTTCCACGCCAAGGAAAGTCCCATCCGGACACGGGACGAAGTCTTCAATTTTGTATCTTCATAGTCCAAGAGTCCGGCCAAAGGTTATAGTCCGGCTATCCGGACACCCCCTAATCCAGGACTCCCTCACTTAGTGTGCTATCAAACGTCACAACGTAACTAGGTGACTATAAAGATGCTCTACAGGTGTCTCCGATGGTGTTTGTTGAGTTGGCATAGATTGAGATTAGGATTTGTCACTTCATGTATCGTAGAGGTATATCCGGGCCCTCTCGGTAATGCACATCACTATAAGCCTTGCAATCAATGTGACTAATGAGTTAGTTACGGGATGTTGCATTACGGAACGAGTAAAGAGACTTGCCGGTAACAAGATTGAACTAGGTATTGAGATACCGACAATCGAATCTCGGGCAAGTAACATACCGATGACAAAGAGAACAACATATGTTCTTATGTGGTTTGACCGATAAAGATCTTCGTAGAATATGTGGGAACCAATATGAGCATCCAGGTTCCGCTATTGGTTATTGACCGGAGATGAGTCTCGGTCATGTCTACATAGTTCTCAAACCCATAGGGTCCGCACGCTTAACGTTCGGTGACGATCGGTATTATGTGTTTTGTTGTACCGAAGGTAGTTCGGAGTCCTGGATATGATCACGGACAAGACGAGGAGTCTCGAAATGGTTGAGACATAAAGATCAATATATTGGAAGGCTATGTTTGGACATCGAAATGGTTCCAGGTTAGTTCGGGCATTTACCGGAGTACCGGGTGGGTTACCGGAACCCTTCGGGGAGTGTATAGGCCTTATTGGGCCTTAGTGGTAGAGAGGAGGAGGCGGCCAAAGTGGATGGCACCCCCCTAGCCCAATCCGAATTGGGTGGGGGCCGGGTCCCCTTCCTTCCCTCTCTCTCCCCCTTCTTTTCTCTCCTACTCCAACAAGGGGAAGGGGGATCCTACTCCCACCGGGAGTAGGACTCCCCCTTGGGGCGCGCTATAGACGGCCGGCCCTCCCTCTCCTCCATTCCTTTATATACGGGGGAGGGGGGCACCCCATAGACACAAGTTAATTGTTTAGCCGAGTGCGGTGCCCCCTCCACAGATTTCCACCTCGGTCATATCGTTGTAGTGGTTAGGCTAAGCCCTACGTCAGTAACTTCATTATCACTGTCATCACGCCGTCGTGCTAACGAAACTCTCCCTCAACCTCAGCTGGATCTAGAGTTTGTGGGACGTCACCGAGCTGAATGTGTGCAGATCGCGGAGGTGCCGTACCTTCGGTGCTAGGATCGGTCGGAACGTGAAGACGTACGAGTACATCAACCGTGTTGTCATAACGCTTCTGCTTACTGTCTATGAGGTTACATGGACAACACTCTCCCCTCTCATTGCTATGCATTACCTAGATGGATCTTGCATGTGCGTAGGAATTTTTTTGAAATTACTGCGTTCCCCAATAGTGGCATCCGAGCCAGGTCTATGCGTAGATGTTATATGCATGAGTAGAACACACAGGAGTTGTGGTAGTGGGTATATACATATTGCTTGCCGTCACTAGTTTATTCTTGATTCAGCGGTATTGTTGGATGAAGTGGCTCAGACCGACATTACGCGTGTGCTTACGCGAGACTGGTTCTACCGATGTGCTTCGCACCCAGGTGGCTAGTGGGTGTTAGTTTCTCCAACTTTAGTTGAATCGGATTCAATGAACAAGGTTCTTTTTGAATATCAAAAAGCAATCGCTATACCGCATTGTGGTTTTTGTTGCGTAGGTAAGAAAAGTTCTTGCTCAGCCCGTAGCAGCTACGTAAAACATGCAACAACAAAGTAGAGGACGTCTAACTTATTTTTGCAGGACATGATGCTAAATTTTATTGTATGAGATGATCATGTTTTGTAATGGAGTTATCGGCAACTGGCAGGAGCCATATGGTTGTCGCTTTATTGTATGAAATGCAATCGCCATGCAATTGCTTTACTTTATCACTAAGCGGTAGCGATAGTCGTAGAAGCAATAGTTGGCAAGACAACAATGATGCTTCGATGGAGATCAAGGTGTCCAGCCGGTGACGATGTTGATCGTGACAGTGCTTTGGAGATGGAGATCAAAGGCACAAGATGATGATGGCCATATCATATCACTTATATTGATTTCATGTGATGTTTATCCTTTATGCATCTTATTTTGCTTAGCTCGGCGGTTGCATTATAAGATGATCTCTCACTAACATTCAAGGTATAAGTGTTCTCCCTGAGTATGCACCATTGCTACAGTTCGTCATGTCGAGACACCACATGATGATCGGGTGTGATAAGCTATACGTTCACATACAACGGGTGCAAGCCAGTTTTGCATGCGCGGAATACTCGTGTTAAACTTGACGAGCCTAGCATATGTAGATATGGCCTCGAAACACTGAGACCGAAAGGTCGAGCGTGAATCATATAGTTGATATGATCAACATAGTGATGTTCACCAATGAAAACTACTCCATCTCACGTGATGATCGGACATGGTTTAGTTGATTTGGATCACGTGATCACTTGGATGATTAGAGGGATGTCTATCTAAGTGGGAGTTCTTAAGTAATATGATTAATTTAACTTTAATTTATCATGAACTTAGTACCTGATAGTATTTTGCATGTCTATGTTGTTGTAGATAGATGACCCGTGTTGTTGTTCCGTTGAATTTTAATGCGTTCCTAGAGAAAGATAAGTTGAAAGATGATGGTAGAAATTACACGGACTGGGTCCGTAACCTAAGGATTATCCTCATTTCTACACAGAAGAATTACATCCTGGAAGCTCCGCTAGGTGACAAACCCACTACAGGAGCAACACCAGATGTTATGAACATCTGGCAGAGCAAAGCTGATGACTACTTGATAGTTCAGTGTGCCATGCTTTACGGCTTTGAACCGGGACTTCAACGATGTTTTGAACATCAAGGAGCATATGAGATGTTCCAGGAGTTGAAATTAATATTTCAAGAAAATGCCCGAATTGATAGATATGAAGTCTCCAATAAGTTCTACAGCTGCAAAATGGAGGAGAATAGTTATGTCAGTGAAGATATGCTCAGAATGTCTGGGTACCACAACCACTTGACTCAGGTGGTTGTTAATCTTCCTGATGATAGTGCTATTAACAGAGTTCTTCAATCACTGCCACCAAGCTACAAGTGCTTCGTGATGAACTATAATATGCAAGGGATGGATAAGACAATTCACGAGCTCTCCGCAATGCTAAAGGCTGCGGAGGTATAAATAAAGAAGGAGCATCAAGTGTTGATGGTCAACAAGACCACCAGTTTCAAGAAAAAAGGTAAAGGGAAGAAGGGGAACTTCAAGAAGAACGGCAAGCAAGTTGCTGCTCAAGTGAAGAAGCCCAAGTCTGGACCTAAGCCTGAGAGTGAGTGCTTCTACTGCAAAAGAAATGGTCACTGGAAGCAGAACTGCCCCAACTATTTGGCGGAGAAGAAGGATGGCAAAGTGAAAGGTATAGTTGATATACATGTTATTGATGTGTACCTTACTAATGCTCGCAGTAGCGCCTAGGTATTTGATACTGGTTCTGTTGCTAATATTTGCAACTCAAAACAGGGGCAGATTAAGCGAAGATTGGCTAAGGACGAGGTGACGATGCGCGTGGGAAATAGTTCCAAAGTCGATGTGATCGCCGTCGGCATGCTACCTCTGAATCTACATTCGGGATTAGTTTTAGACCTAAATAATTGTTATTTGGTGCCAGTGTTGAGCATGAATATTATATCTGGATCTTGTTTGATGCGAGGCGGTTATTCATTTAAATCAAAGAATAATGGTTGTTCTATTTATATAAGTAATATCTTTTATGGTCATGCACCCTTGATGAATGGTCTACTTTTACTAAATCTTGATAGTAGTGATAAACATGTTCATAGTATTGAAGCCAAAATATATAATTTTAATAATGATAGTGCAACTTATTTGTGGTACTGCCGTTTAGGTCATATTGGTGTAAAGCGCATGAAGAAACTCCATGCTGATGGGCTTTTGGAATCACTTGATTATGAATAACTTGATGCTTGTGAACCATGCCTCATGGGCAAGATGACTAAGACTCCGTTCTCCAGAACAATGCAGTGAGCAACAAACTTGTTAGAATAATACATACTGATGTATGTGGTCCGATGAGTGTTGATGCTCGCGGCGGGTATCCTTATTTTCTTACCTTCACAGATGATTTGAGAAGATATGGGTATATCTACTTGATGAAACATAAGTCTGAAACATTTGAAAAGTTCAAAGAATTTTAGAGTGAAGTGGAAAATAATCGTAACAAGAAAATAAAGTTTCTACGATCTGATCATGGAGGAGAATATTTGAGTTACGAGTTTGGTCTTAATTTGAATCAATGTGGAATACTTTCGCAACTCATGCCACCTGGAACACCATAGCGTAATGGTGTATCCCAACGTCGTAACTGCACTTTATTAGATATGGTGCGATCTATGATGTCTCTTACTGATTTACCACTATCGTTTTGGGGTTATGCTTTAGAGACGGCTGCATTCACGTTAAATAGGGCACCATCGAAATCCATTGAGATGACACGTTATGAACTATGGTTTGGCAAGAAACCCAAGTTGTCATTTCTTAAAGTTTGGGGCTGCGATGCTTATGTGAAAGAGCTTCAACCTGATAAGCTGGAACCCAAATCAGAGAAATGTGTCTTCATAGGATACCCAAAGGAGACTATTGGGTACACCTTCTATCACAGATCCGAAGGCAAGATATTCGTTGCTAAGAATGGATCGTTTCTAGAGGAGTTTCTCTCGAAAGAAGTGAGTGGGAGCAAAGTAGAACTTGATGAGGTAACTGTACTTGCTCCCTTATTGGAATGTAGTTCATCACATAAATTCAGTTCCAGTGATTCCTACACCAGTAAGTGAGGAAGCTAATGATGATGATCATGAAACTTCTGATCAAGTTTCTACCGAACATCATAGGTCTACCAGAGTAAGATCCGCACCAGAGTGGTATGGTAATCCTGTTCTGGAGGTCATGTTACTTGACCATGACGAACCTACGAACTATGAGGAAGCGATGATGATCCCAGATTCCGCAAAATGGCTTGAGGCCATGAAACTGAGATGGTGAGACGGGATCCATGTATGAGAATAGAGTGTGGACTTTGGTTGACTTGCCTGATGATCGGCAAGCCATAGAGAATAAATGGATCTTCAAGAAGAAGACTGACGCTGACGACAATGTTACTGTCTACAAATCTCGACTTGTTGCAAAAGGTTTTCGGCAAGTTCAAGGAGTTGACTATGATGAGACCTTCTCACCAGTAGCGCTGCTTAAGTCCGTCTGAATCATGTTAGCAATTGCCGCATTTTATGATTATGAAATTTGGCAAATGGATGTCAAGACTGCATTCGTTAATGGATATCTTAAAGAAGAGTTGTATATGATGTAACCAGAAGGTTTTGTCGATCCAAAAGGTGCTAACAAAGTGTGCAAGCTCCAACGATCCATTTATGGACTGGTGCAAGCTTCTCGAAGTTGGAATATACACTTTGATAATGCAATCAAAGCATATGGTTTTATACAGACTTTTGGAGAAGTCTGTATTTACAAGAAAGTGAGTGGGAGCTCTGTAGCATTTCTGATATTATATGTGGATGACATATTATTGATCGGAAATGCTACTGAATTTCTGAATAGCGTAAAAGGATACTTGAATACGAATTTTTCAATGAAATACCTCGGTGAAGATGCTTATATATTAGGCATCAAGATCTATAGAGATAGATCAAGACGCTTAATTGGACTTTAACAAAGCACATACCTTGATAAAGTTTTAAAGAAGTGAAAAATGGATCAAGCAAAGAAAGGGTTCTTGCATGTATTACAAGGTGTGAATTTGAGTCAGACTCAATGCCCGACCATTGCAGAAGATAGAGAGAAAATGAAAGTCATACCCTATGCTTCAGCCATAGGTTCTATCATGTATGCAATGTTGTGTACCATACCTGATGTCTGCCTTGCTATTAGTTTAGCAAGGAGGTACCAAAGTAATCCAGGAGTGGATCACTAGACAGCAGTCAAGAACATCCTGAAATACCTGAAAAAGGACTAAGGATATGTTTCTCATTTATGGAGGTAGCAAAGAGCTTGTCGTAAACGATTACGTCGATGCAAGATTTAACACTGATCCGGATGACTCTAAGTCACAAACCGGATACGTATTTTTATTGATTGGTGGAGCTCTCAGTTGGTGCAGTTCCAAGAAGAGCGTCGTGGCGGGATCTACATGTGAAGCAGAGTACATAGCTGCTTTAGAAGCAACAAATGAAGGAGTCTGGATGAAGGAATTCATATCCGATCTAGGTGTCATACCTAGTGCATCGGGTCCACTGAAAATCTTTTCTTACAATACTGGTGCAATTGCCTTGGCAAAGGAATCCAAATTTCACAAGAGAACTAAGCACATCAAGAAATGCTTCAATTCCATCCACGATCAAGTCAAGGAGGGAGGCATAGAGATTTGCAAGATACATACGGATCTGAATGTTGCAGACTCATTGACTAAGCCTCTCTCACGAGCAAAACTTGATCAGCGGCAAGACTCCGTGGGTTTTAGAATCATTACAATGTAATCTAGATTATTGACTCTAGTGCAAGTGGGAGACTGAAGGAAATATGACCTAGAGGCAATAATAAAGTTTTTATTTATATTTCCTTATATCATGATAAATGTTTATTATTCATGCTACAATTGTATTAACCGGAAACTTAGTACATGTGTGAATACAGACAAACAGAGTGTCACTAGTATGCCTCTACTTGACTAGCTTGTTAATCAAAGATGGTTAAGTTTCCTAGCCATGGACAAAGAGTTATCGTTTGATAAACGTGATCACATCATTAGAGAATGATGTGATTTACTTGACCCATCCGTTAGCTTAGCACTATGATCATTTAGTTTATTGCTATTTCTTTCTCCATAACATATACATGTTCCTATGACTATGAGATTATGCAACTCCTTAATACCGGAGGAACACTTAGTGTGCTATCAAACGTCACAATGTAATTGGGTTACTATAAAGATGCTCTACAGGTGTCTCTGATGGTGTTTGTTGAGTTGGCATAGATCGAGATTAGTATTTGTCACTCCGTGTATAGCAGAGGTATCTCTGGGCCCTCTCGGTAATGCACATCACTATAAGCCTTGCAAGCAATGTGACTAATGAGTTAGTTACGGGATGTTGCATTACGAAACGAGTAAAGAGACTTGTCGGTAACGAGATTGAACTAGGTATTGAGATATCGACGATCGAATCTCGGGCAAGTAACATACCGATGACAAAGAGAACAACGTATGTTGTTATGCGGTTTGACCGATCAAGATCTTCATAGAATATGTAGGAACCAATATGAGCATCTAGGTTCCGCTATTGGTTATTGACCGGAGATGAGTCTCGGTCATGTCTACATAGTTCTCGAACCCGTAGGGTCCACACGCTTAACGTTCGGTGACGACCGGTATTATGAGTTTATGTGTTTTCATGTATCGAAGGTAGTTCGGTCTAACATCCCAATTTTCAATTTGGATGTTATACATAGGTCATCATATGCATATCATATTTTATTTGCATTTTCGTTGTGATCCTAGAAATCTTAAGCAACTCAAGGACCCAAGGAGAGAGTTGGAGGTTTCACATATTTTCATATTTGAATTTTTCTCAAATTTGAAAAGAGGATCAATTTGATTTTAATATTTCTCTCTCTAATTATTCACAATAATAAAAATAAATGAGTGAAGATAAAATGACTTCTTAAAAAGAGAGGAATATTGGAGAAAGAATTTTAAAATCAAATTATTATTTTATTTGTATTTTATTTGCTTTTTTATTCGAATTAGAAAAAATATGCATTTTCAGGCAAGAAAAATGTTCACCTTGTCCTAAATATTAGGTTTGGACGGCAAAAATTAATTCTGGTATTTTTAGATTTTTTTTATATTTTATTAGAATTTTTCTTTTGGGCGAAATTTATTTTCTTTCGGGATAGCCCGCTCGCGTCGCCGCCTTCCCCGCGCGCGCTGCCGTGTCCAAGCCGGATTCCGACAAGGAGTCCGAGCCGCCGCTGCCATCCCCTTGCCCAAGTCGGAGCCACCCCCCTTTAAAACCGGAGCCGCCCCCCTTTAAAACCGGAGCCGTCCCCCTCTCCTCAACCGCCGATGCCGCAGCCCGCCTCCCCATACCGAGCCGTGCCGCCGCCACAGGCCGCTCCTGCCGCGCCACACCACTTCACGCGCCGCCGACGCATCACCTCGCCTCCGAAGCCGCCGGAGCCATTGACCTCGCCGTCGTTCTTTCCGGTTAACTGGTAAAAAAACCGTTCGGTTTTCCTCGGTTTTCTTTCGGTTTATTTTTGGGTTAGGGTTTTTCTCGCTTTTCCCGATCGGTTCTAATTAGCGGACGTTCGTCCTTTAATCTGATGCAGCGAATGTTTTCGTTCTGTAGGGTTCTGTAGTGTAACACCCCGAGACCGATGTGCCAGGTGTCTTCCAATTATTCGCTGTTGTTGCCATGTCATTGCTTGCGTGTCATGCATCTCTTATCATGTCATCATGTGCATTGCATTTGCATACATGTTCGTCTCATGCATCCGAGCATCTTCCTCGTTGTCCGTTTTGCAATCCGGCGCTCCAATGTCACCCGGTGTCCCTTTCTACCTCTTTTCGTGTGCGGTTGCTAAACGTTTTTGGATTGGACTGAGATTGGTCATGCGGCCTTGGTTTACTACCGGTAGACCGCCTCTCAAGTTTCGTGCCATTTGGACTTCGTTTGATACTCCAACGGTTAACCGAGGGACCGAAAAGGCCTCGTGTGTGTTGCAGCCCAACACCCTTCTAAAGTGGCCCAAAACCCACCTAAGACCTCTCCATCATCTAGAACATTCGATCATGATCGCGTGGACGTAAACCGCACCTCATTTGGAGCTTCCTAGCTCCCTCTACCTATAAATATGTGTTCCTCTCCAAAAATTCACGGATGAAACCCTAACTTCGTCCTCCACGCGCCGCCGGACAAAAACTCCCCACCGCGCCGGACATGTCCGCCGCCCGCAGCCACCTCACACCGGCCAATGACGAGCTGACACGTCATCACCACCGCCCCCGCGCCCAATGAGGGGCCGCCACCTGTCGCCGCTGCCGTCCCCGCGCCGCCGGGCCTGAGACGCCCAGATCCGGCCCGCCCGGCCCGGATCCACCGCGCCGCCCTCCCGACCGAGCCGCGCCGTCCGTACCACCGTCTTCTCTGCTTCCGACCGCCGGACTTGCTCCGTGCCACCGCAGCGCGCCCTCGCGCCGCTCGTCGTCCGCCCCGCCGAAGCACGGTCGCAGCCGCCTGGTTCCCGAGCGCCGCCCTGCTCCGAAGCTCCGCCTCCCACCGGATCTACGCCGCCGCACGCCCTTCCCTGGGCCGCCGCCTCTCACTCGCCGCCGCCTTCACCGCCGGTAGCAGCGCGCCGCTGCCAGTCGTCGCTCGCCGCCGGCCGCCCTACCGTCGTCGCTCGCCGCCAGACGCCCTAGTGTCGTCGCCGCCCCGGATCCGCACGGCCGCGCCGCCCTGCGCGCCGTGCTCCGCCGCCAATCGCCACCACCACCGCGCCTCCCCTGCCTCGCTGGAGAAGTTCGCACCTCGCCGGAGTTCGTTGACTCGCCGGAGAAGAATGTGGATGAGATCCACCACTACGCCGATCTAAACGCCTCCGTCCAGATCCGGATCCCTCCGTCCCGCACGTCTCCGTCCCGGGTTGACTTTCCACAAGAGGTCGAAATTCTTCTAAGTCCCCAGATTCCAGTATTTTTATGCATTTTCATCGCATCATAACTCCCTCATCGTATCTCCGATTCGTGCGTGTAGCATATTAAAATGTTCGCCTCGACGAGTATATCGTTTCATCTCATTGCATCATTTTCATTTGAGCTTATCTTGATGCCCGAAATGTCGTTGGAAGAGGGCTATGTAAGGAATTTGTCAGATCTGTTTCAACAAATGGCATTTTGTCATTTTTGCCATGATTTATGTGTGCATGCTATGATCCTGAGCTCTACATGTGTTTTGTAGAATGCCATGCCATCTTTACAGGGGTGTATGACATGTATTTTTGTGATCTTTGTGGTGACTAGCACAAACATGCAAAGTAGCTTACTCCTTGATGCTGATTTCAGGGACTTAGAATTTCACTAAGTCCTTGTCCTGTTTTTGTCTTTATGCCATTTGTTCATGTTGTTTCCTAGTGATCCCTGCCTCTTTTGAGGATGATCAGTAAGGATGTTTTGTTAACATTGTGGTTCTCTGTCCATCCATGTCTTTGTTTGCATTTATGGAGCACCCTAGCTTGAGTCAATCGAGCTCTACTTTTTCTATAAAATGTTCCTAGCAGATTGTTAACATGTTTACCAATTTAGCCGAGCTTATTGTTGTTGATCCGTGCATGCTATGATGTTGTTCTTGCCATGTCTAACTTCTATGCCATGTCTTCTTGATGGGTGTATGCTTAGATTGTCATGCCATGCTCTGTACTGAGTGCATCAAGCTCGTAAACATGCCTACTTGCTAATCTGTTATGCATGCTCCAGTTTTTCTCTAAGTCTGAATCTGTTTATGTTTTTGCCATGTTCACATGCTTGCAATTGTATTTTCTGATCCCTTTTGGCTCAAGGTCACTAAGGGACTTTTGTTATATGCTTAGAGTTGCTTCATTCCATGCCTTGCTTTGCCATGATATGTTCCTGTAGCATATAGTTATCGTTCTCTAAATTTTGCTTACTGATGATAAATTCCTGATATGCTGTTAATTTCACTAAGTCTGTAACCTGTTATCATTTGCACTTTTGGCATGCTTGTTTGAACCTGTTATTGAGTGATTTAGCGGTAGCTTAGTGTTCGTCTTTTGTTAACCTTCTTGAGTGGATCCCTGCCATGTATTTTGTTGCCATGTTTGAGTGCTGTAGCATATTTATCTTGATGCATTTAGATGGCTACTTGCTGTTTATCGCAGATCGGTGCCATATTTGTTTTGCTTGCCATTTCCAAACCGTGCATCCGATTTCAGTGATCTTTATATCGATTTCGACCGAAATCACCTCCCCTTTCCAGTGGAACTCTTAGATTTCCAAGTTGAGGCCAGGTTCAATCATTCCTTTTCAAATCATGCATATGCATCGCATATCGCATCCCGCATATCATACCATGTTCATGTGTTGGTTGTTTACTATGTTGTGTGCTTCTTTCCAGTGTTGCTTCTTCGGGTTGGTTCCGATAACTTAGCGTTTGTGAGGACTCGTTCGACTACATCCGTTTGTCTTCTTCATGGACTCATTCTTCTTCCTTGCAGGATTTTAGGCAAGATGACCATACCCTCGAAATCACATCTATCTTTGCTTCCTAGGTGCTCACTCTTTTGCTATGCCTATGCTGCGATACCTACCACTTGCTATATTATGCCTCCCATATTGTTATGCCAAGCCTCTAACCCACCTTGTCCTAGCAAACCGTTGTTTGGCTATGTTACCGCTTTGCTCAGCCCCTCTTATAGCGTTGTTTAGTTGCAGGTGAAGATTGGAGTTTGTTCCATGTGTGAAACATGGATATTGTGGGATATCACAATATCTCTTATATTATTAATGCATCTATATACTTGGTAAAGGGTGGAAGGCTCGACCTTATGCCTGGTGTTCTGTTCCACTCTTGCCGCCCTAGTTTCCGTCATATCGGTGCCATGTTTCCGGATTTTGCGTTCCTTACATGGTTGGGTTATAATGGGAACCCCTTGACAATTCGCCTTGAATAAAACTCCTCCAGCAAGGCCCAACATTGGTTTTACCATTCACCACCTAGCCTCTTTTTCCCTTGGGTTAGGCCAGCCCAAGGGTCATCTTTATTTTTAACCCCCCCCCCCCCCGGGGCCAGTGCTTGTCTAAGTGTTGGTCCAACCGAGCGATGTCCGAAGCTACCAGGGGCAACTCTGGGCTGGCCCACCCAACGTCTTTCTCATTCGGTGTGCCCTGAGAACGAGATATGTGCAGCTCCTATCGGGATTTGTCGGCACATCTGGGTGGTCTTGCTGGACTTGTTTTACCATTGTCGAGGATGTCTTGTAACCGAGATGCCGAGTCTGATCGGATTGTCTTGGGAGAAGGAATATCCTTCGTTAACCGTGAGAGCTTGTGATGGGCTAAGTTGGGACACCCCTACAGGGATTTGAAATTTCCAAAGCCGTGCCCGCGGTTATGGGCATATGGGAATTTGTTAATGTATGGTTGTAGAAAACCTGAAGTTGACCTTAATTAAAATACATCAACCGCGTGTGTAACCATGATGGTCTCTTCTCGGCGGAGTCCGGGAAGTGAACACGGTGTTGCAGTTATGCTTGACGTAGGTTGTTTTAGGATCACTTCTTGATCATAGTTTCTCGACCGTGCTTTTGCCTTCTCTTCTCGCTCCCTTTTGCGTAAGTTAGCCACCATATATGCTAGTCACTTGCTGCAGCTCCACCTCATACCTTTAACCCTACCTATAAGCTTAAATAGTCTTGATCGCGAGGGTGTGAGATTGCTGAGTCCCCATGACTCACAGACACTTCCAAAACCAGTTTGCAGGTGTCGATGTTATCGAGCAGGTGATGCAACCAACCTCAAGGAGGAGCTCGATGAAGATCTTGTCCGTTGTGTTGTTTTGTTCCAGTTGATCAGTAGTGGAGCCTAGTTGGGACGATCGGGGATCTGTGTAGCTTTTGGGGTAATCTTCTTTTATTTTGGGTTCCATAGTCGGACCTTGATTGTATCTGTATGATGTAATGCTTTATTCATGTAATTGTGTGAAGTGGCGATTGTAAGCCAACTATGTATCTCTTTCCCTTATGTATTACATGGGTTGTGTGAAGATTACCTCACTTGCGACATTGCTTTCAATGCGGTTATGCCTCTAAGTTGTGCTTCGACACGTGGGAGATATAGCCGCATCGAGGGCATGACAAGTTGGTATCAGAGCCATCCCCGACCTTAGGAGCCCCCTGCTTGATCGAATCATTGTCGTTGTTGAGTCTAGAATTTTTTTTTGAGTAATTTAGGATTATATATAACGGAGAGTTAGGAATTCTTTTTACTCCCCAGTCCCTTCATCGCTCTGGTGAGGCATCCTGACGTAGAGTTTTGACTCTTCTCTTCTCAATTTTCACTAAAAAAATTTAGGATCACGCGGGTATCTTGGAGTCGTTCCGATGGTTTTGTGACGAGAACATTGTTCTTGGTGCCTCCTGACATCTAGGGGTTGTGGCAGTGTCCCGGGGAGTTGAGCTCCGAGGTGTTGTCGTCACAATTTTATCGTTGTAGTTCTGGAATACCTGAGTTCGCCGACATCGGAAATCTCTTTTATGCAGTTGTTGGTGAGATAACCTCGACGCCACCCAGTACTAGGGCGGGAGTTCGGGAGTATTGCCATAACTCGTATAACAGATGCTTTTCGAAGGTTGAGGTAAACGATTTCCGAAGGTTTCTTGGTTATGTGTTGAAGGATGGATACAGCTGGATGTAGGATTCGTTAGTTTTGGGTGAGATATTATGCTTCCCCTATATCCCCAACACCTGATTGCATAACTGGAAAATTTCGGGAGTTTATAAGTGGGAATTCAAATAGCTCTTAGGATATCTTTCCGACAGATGTATGATATGAAATTGGGGTTCAACGTGTAGTGGTCCGCCTATCCACGGTTGGTTTTACAGTGGTCTCGTTGTGTCTTAAAGAGTCGTTGGCTATACCGACTCGGGGACGCTTCGTATGTCATGTGCACTGCCTTGTACATGATGGTGTTGTATGATCGAGCCTGTGTAGGCCCCACCACGAAAACTTCGGACGAAATCTCTATCATATGTTTGTTCCGGCTTATTCTGCAAGCCAATCCTTTGTTTGTTTTGAGTTGTGGTATTCGACTTGCTTCGAAGTTAAATGTTGATTCCATACCTTCTCTAAACGGTGTTCTCATACTCCGATGTGAACACCAATCCTTCTTGATAATCGAGATTGTCATGTCAATCCTTTTCACAGGCGTGTTTCTCTTCAAGTGGATCCAATCATTTCAACGTCAGTAAGATCAAGTACCAGCTCTTCTCAACGGTGTTTGTTTCATCCGTCTCCAAGTTGCCTTTGTTTTTCCCGCCCACCCACCCTTTTTCTTCAAGGACTCAGATTTATCAGTCAAGTATCCTTTTATTGATGGAAAGTCTCTTCATTCTTTTCTGTCAATGTCCTTACCCGGTGATTCTCATGAAGATCCTAACGGAACCTCAAGTTTATCATTCTTCATTTTTTTCCTTCTCGGTGGATTCAATTCAAGCTTTGGTATTGAGCATAGTATTTTCTTTTTGCCCAATGCTTTTCTTATACCGGTGCACCTCATAATCATTCCCCGCTTGCTATTCAATTGTTCCCGAGTGCTCAAGATATCTCGGAGATTCGTGTTTCCACTCTATTTTCGTTCCAGCTCTTTCGAGGATGTTATCTCATTCTAGCCATTTAAATTCAACCGGTGCAACCTCTCTTTTAAATCTTTTCAACGGTGTATCTTTTGAGTGGGCCCTAACCCACATGTCTTTTCCCAGGATCTTACCTGACTCTTCTTATTTTCCCGGAGCTATCCTCAAATTTCTTTTCGAAGTTTGACGTAAGAATGAATTATCATCTGTCGTATGTATTTTCTCCATGATCTTTCAAATTCTTTTCATCGTTGGCTCAACCTCTTCGCGTTTGATTCTTACAGAGTGCCTAAACAATTCATGGCGGTGTTTCTCATCGTCACTCTCTGCATTTGAAGACCGAAGAAGATTTTCCCCCTAAATCTTACTCCTTTCTCTTCAAGATTCATGGCTTTAGCTTCGTGCCATCCTCTCATAATTGGTTTTGATTATGGGAATTCTTTTCACCCACCTGGAGCATTTCACGAGTTGTTTCCATATATTTCCTCCGAAGGTCATCTTTTCAAATATTATTCATTCTCAGCTTTCTGCTATCATTATCCAAATCTTACCGGTGCATCATTCAAGTATTCTATAATTAGCTCGTGATCTCGTCGTGCTCATGGATCTAAATTCACTCAAGTATCTTCGTCTCATCTTCTAATTATTTCCGGTGATTTGTACTTTCGCTTTTTCCTTGAACAATTCTTACGGTGGTTTGCCCAAGATTATATTCCATGGTTATCTTATCAATTTATTCGTCGTTTCAATCCTAACGATGGTTCGTTGAAGACCTTCCTCAAGTTTGCGCTATATCTATATTAATTCTTTCAACGAGAATAAGTAGTTTGCCAAATCCGTGGCTTGTCATCAATCTAAATTGGTGAAGAATGCGCACAACGTAATTCTTATTCTTTGTTTCATCAAGTGAATTCAATTCCTTATTCAGGAGGTTCTTCAAATTCTTGATCTCATTTGTTCTTCTTTTTTTTCTGGAGTTCCAGTTTTCCGCTTTATCTCATCACGAAGTTCCATCTTAAATCATTACAAGGTTTCACCTTGTGTTTTCAACTTCTCTTTCTTGTCGTTATTCTTTGTTACCGGAGTTCTTCATGGAGGCCCATCATGGTGGTTCATCAAAGGATATATTTCCTTCTCGAAGTGTTCATCAAGATTCGTTTCAAAGGAGTTCAAGTTTCTTCATCTTGCATTCCGAAGTACTATTCCTTCTACCTTATCTTTTGAGGTGGTATTATGTCATTGACAATTTCTTTCGTGTTTCATGATTCGCAAGTTGTCAGAAATGAGATATTTTAAATCCATCAATCTCGTCATTGGAGTCATCTGGGCTATATTTCACCTAAAGCTTTCCCTAAGGATTGTTGCTATTAATGGTGATAATATATGATCCAAGTTCTTCATTTATCCTCCCGTGAAACATTTTCTTGTCTCCTTGTTCATATCAATCCAATTATTTTTCCCGTGAGTGGCAGAATGTCACCTCATAATTTGAGATGTATTCCATAAGCCCACATCAAGCTTATTCTTTTCGTTGTTGGTTTTCCAACAACTCCGTTCGACCCTTCTCATAAGGAAGCCTTTTCAAGCTCTGTTGTGGCAGAAGCTGGCATTGTCTTCTCCATTCTTTTCTTTCAATTATCTATCTTCTATTTCTTTCTTCCGGAGGCCTTTTGATGTTGCTCTTTTCAATCATCATCTCAAATTGTGAAGATCATGTTCTTTTCGTGCTTATCCATTTAACCGGAGTGTTGTGCCTTCTGCTAAAGTTCTTTTCACCTTATCAAGCTTCATGTCACTTTTCAACCGGAGTTCTCCCCGAGGTTATTCTTGTTTGATCTTTGTTTATCTCAACCAGAGTGTTTTCAATTCCTTCTTGTCCTTTGCACTCGTCATTCTTACCTTTGCAATCTCAAGGTTTCCGTAATGTTCCTTGTTCCTCTTTTTCCAACGGAGTGTTTTCAACTTTGTTTATCTCTGTTGCATTCTTTTCTCGAAATGGTTTAACCTTTTCAAGGTTCGTGGTTTCACTCGTTTGTCATAGAAGCAACTTAGTTTTACCTCTTCTCTTTCTCTTTCGTTTTCCCTCCGGTGCCATTCTAGATCTCGGGACGAGATCCTCTCGTAGTGGTGGAGTGTTGTAACGCCCCGAGACCGATGTGCCAGGTGTCTTCTAGTTATTCGCTGTTGTTGCCATGTCATTGCTTGCGTGTCATGCATCTCTTATCATGTCATCACGTGCATTGCATTTGCATACATGTTCATCTCATGCATCCGAGCATTTTCCCCGTTGTCCGTTTTGCAATCCGGCGCTCCTATGTCACCCGGTGTCCCTTTCTACCTCTTTTCGTGTGCGGGTGTTAAACGTTCTTGGATTGGACCGAGATTTGTCATCTGGCCTTGGTTTACTACCGGTAGACCGCCTGTCAAGTTTCGTGCCATTTGGACTTCGTTTGATACTTTAACGGTTAACCGAGGGACCGAAAAGGTCTCGTGTGTGTTACAGCCCAACACCCTTCCAAACTGGCCCAAATCCCACCTAAGACCTCTCCATCATCTAGAGCATTCGATCACGATTGTGTGGCCGCAAACCGGACCTCATTTGGAGCTTCCTAGCTCCCTCTACCTATAAATATGTGTTCCTCTCCCAAAATTCGCGGATAAAACCCTAATTTTGTCCTCCTCGCGCCGCCGGACAAAAACTCCCCACCGCGCCGGACATGTTCGCCGCCCACAGCCACCTCACACCGGCCAATGACGAGCTGACACGTCATCGCCGCCGCCCCCGCGCCCAATGAGGGGCCGCCACCTGTCGTCGCCTCCGTCCCCGCGCCACCAGGCCCGAGACGCCTAGATCCGGCCCGCCCGGCCCGGATCCGCCGCGCCGCTCTCCCGACCGAGCCGCGCCATCCGCCCCGCTGTCTTCCCCGCTTCCGGCCGTCGGAGTTGCGCCGCGCCACCGTAGCGTGCCCTCGCGCCGCTCGCCGTCCGCCCCGCCGAAGCACGGTCGCCGCCGCCTGGTTCCCGAGCGCCGCCCTGTTCCGAAGCTCCGCCGCCCGCCGGATCTACGCCGCCATGCGCCCTTCCCCGCGTCGTCGCCTCTTCCTCGCCGCCGCCGGCAGCCGTGCGCCGCCGCCCGTCATCGCTCGCCGCCGGCCGCCCTAGCGTCGTCGCTCACCGCCGGTCGCCCTAGCGTCGTCACTGCCCCGGATCCACACGGCCGCGCCGCCCTGCGCGCCGTGCTCCGCCGCCAATCGCCGCCACCACCGCGCCTCCCCTTCCTCGCCGGAGAAGTTCGCACCTCGCCGGAGTTCGTTGCCTCACCGGAGAAGAAGGTGGATGAGATCCACCACTACGCCGATCCAAATGCCTCTGTCCAGATCCGGATCCCTCCGTCCCGCACGTCTCCGTCCCGGGTTGACTTTCCACAAGAGGTCGAAATTCTTCTAAGTCCCCAGATTCCAGTATTTTTATGCATTTTCATCGCATCATAACTCCCTCATCGTAGCTCCGATTCGTGCGTGTAGCATATCAAAATGTTCGTCTCGACGAGTACATCATTTCATCTCACTGCATCATTTTCATTTGAGCTCATCTTGGTGCCCCAAATGTCGTTGGAAGAGGCCTATATGAGGAATTTGTTAGATCTGTTTCAGCAAATGGCATTTTTTTCATTTTTGCCATGATTTATGTGTGCATGCTATGATCCTGAGCTCTACATGTGTTTTGTAGAATGTCATGCCATCTTTACAGGGGTGTATGACATGTATTTTTGTGATCTTTGTGGTGACTAGCACAAACATGCAAATTAGCTTACTCATTGATGCTGATTTCAGGGACTTAGAATTTCACTAAGTCCTTGTCCTGTTTTTGTCTTTATGCCATATGTTCCTGTTGTTTCCTAGTGATCCGTGCCTCTTTTGAGGATGATCAGTAAGGATGTTTTGTTAACATTGTGGTGCTCTGCCCATCCATGTCTTTGTTTGCATTTATGGAGCACACTAGATTGAGTCAATCGAGCTCTACTTTTGCTATAAAAAGTTCCTGGCAGATTGTTAACATGTTTAGCAATTTTGCCAAGCTTGTTGTTGTTGATCCGTGCATGCTATGATGTTGTTCTTGCCATGTCTAACTTCTATGCCATGTCTTCTTGATGGTTGTATGCTTAGATTGCCATGCCATGCTCTGTAGTGAGTGCATCGAGCTCGTAAACATGCCTACTTGCTAATCTGTTTTGCATGCTCTAGTTTTTCTCTAAGTCTGAATATGTTTATGTTTTTGCCATGTTCACATGTTTGCAATTGTATTTTCTGATCACTTTTGGCTCAAGGTCACTAAGGGACTTTTGTTATATGTTTAGAGTACATGCCATGCCTTGCTTTGCCATGATATGTTTCTGTAGCATATAGTTATCGTGCTCTAAACATTGATTCCTGATGATAAATTCCTGACATGTTGTTAATTTCACTAAGTCTGTAACCTGTTATCATTTGCACTTTTGCCATGCTTGTTTGAACCTGTTATTGAGTGATTTAGCCATAGCTCAGTGTTCGTCTTTTGTTAAGCTTCTTGAGTGGATCCCTGCCATGTATTTTGTTGCCATGTTTGAGTGCTGTAGCATATTTATCTTGATGCATTTAGATGGCTACTTGCTGTTTATCGCAGACCGGTGCCATATTTGTTTTGCTTGCCATTTCCAAACCGTGCATCCGATTCCGGTGTTCTTTATATCGATTTCGACCGAAATCACCTCCCCTTTCCAGTGGAACTCTTGGATTTCCAAGTTGAGGCCAGGTTCAATCATTCCTTCCCAAATCATGCATATGCATCGCATACCGCATCCCGCATATCATACCATGTTCATGTGTTGGTTGTTTACTATGTTGTGTGCTTCTTTCCGTTGTTGCTTCTTCGGGTTGGTTCCGATAATGTCGCATTTGTGAGGACCCGTTCGACTATGTCCGTTTGTCTTCTTCATGGACTCGTTCTTCTTCCTTGCGGGATTTCAGGCAAGATGACCATACCCTCGAAATCACTTCTATCTTTGCTTGCTAGATGCTCGCTCTTTTGTTATGCCTATGCTGCGATACCTACCACTTGCTATATTATGCATCCCATATTGTTAAGCCAAGCCTCTAACCCACCTTGTCCTAGCAAACCGTTGTTTGGCTATGTTACTGCTTTGCTCAGCCCCTCTTATAGCGTTGCTTAGTTGCAGGTGAAGATTGGAGTTTGTTCCATGTGTGAAACATGGATATGTTGGGATATCACAATATCTCTTATATTATTAATGCATCTATATACTTGGTAAAGGGTGAAAGGCTCGGCCTTATGCCTAGTGTTTTGTTCCACTCTTGCCGCCCTAGTTTCCGTCATATCGGTGTTATGTTCCCGGATTTTGCGTTCCTTACATGGTTGGGTTATAATGGGAACCCCTTGACAGTTCGCCTTGAATAAAACTCCTCTAGCAAGGACCAACATTGGTTTTACCATTCGCCACCTAGCCTCTTTTTCCCTTGGGTTAGGCCAGCCCAAGGGTCATTTTTATGTTTAACCCCCCCCCCCCCCCCCGTGCCAGTGCTTGTCTAAGTGTTGGTCCAACCGAGCGATGTCCGGAGCTACTAGGGGCAACTCTGGGCTGGCCCACCCGACATCTTGCTCATCTGGTGTGCCCTGAGAACGAGCTATGTGCAGCTCCTATCGGGATTTTTCGGCACATCTGGGTGGTCTTGCTGGACTTGTTTTACCATTGTCGAGGATGTCTTGTAACCGGGATGCCGAGTCTGATCGGATTGTCTTGGGAGAAGGAATATCCTTCGTTGACCATGGGAGCTTGTGATGGGCTAAGTTGGGACACCCCTGCAGGGATTTGAACTTTCGAAAGTCGTGCCTGCGGTTATTGGCAGATGGGAAATTTTTAATGTCTGGTTGCAGAAAACCTGAAGTTGACCTTCATTAAAATACATCAACCGCGTGTGTAACCGTGATGGTCTCTTCTCGGCGGAGTCCGGGAAGTGAACACGGTGTTGAAGTTATGCTTGACGTAGGTTCTTTTAGGATCACTTCTTTATCATAGTTTCTCGACCGTGCTTTTTCCTTCTCTTCTCGCTCTCTTTTGCGTATGTTAGCCACCATATATTCTAGTCACTTGCTGCAGCTCCACCTCATACCTTTTACCCTACCTATAAGCTTAAATAGTCTTGATCGCGAGGGTGTGAGATTGCTGAGTCCCCGTGACTCACAGATACTTCCAAAACCAGTTTGCAGGTGCCGATGTTATCGAGCAGGTGACGCAACCAAGCTCAAGGAGGAGCTTGATGAAGATCTTGTCCATTGTGTTGTTTTGTTCCAGTTGATCAGTAGTGCAGCCCGGTTGGGACGATCGGGGATCTGTGTAGCTTTTGGGGTAGTCTTCTTTAATTTTGGGTTACATAGTTGGAACTTGATTGTATCTGGATGATGTAATGCTTTATTCATGTAATTGTGTGAAGTGGTGATTGTAAGCCAACTATGTATCTCTTTCCCTTATGTATTACATGGGTTGTGTGAAGATTACCTCACTTGCGACATTGCTTTCAATGCGGTTATGCCTCTAAGTCGTGCTTCGACACGTGAGAGATATAGCCGCATCGAGGGCGTGACATGTAGTGAATGTTCGTTCGTTAGATTTTTCTCTTTATTTTATTTTTCAGCCAGGGACCTATCCACGAATACTTTTATCACAGTTTAGTCCCTGAACTTCAAAACCCCGCTACCTTTTGGTGGTTCGTCCAATTCCAGTGAAACCAATGCCAAAATCTTCGTCTTGTTCCCCTATTTCCATATAATCAACTTGAACATGGTTTTGACAAATTAAAATTTGGTTTCAAGCAGATTTGAATTCGAATTTATTTTGATCGCAGTTTGAGTTTCGTAGCTCCGATTTGATTGATTCTTTTTGCAAATCAAAGCTCTTCAGTTGAACTTTCAGTTTGGATCTTTTCTCTTGAGTTTTACCCTTGCATATTAAGCTTGAGTGCTTATGTATGCTATTTTTTGTTCACGATAGAGTTTCTGGAGTGCGAGGTTTGCTACTACGAGTCACTAGGGTTTTCAGATAGTCGGTAAGGCAAGTAACACTTTGATCATACCCTTTATTACCCAGTTTTTATGTGTTAGTTTCAATCCTCAAACATTGCATGAGTAGGGTCTGTTTAACATGTGGGTATTGGGAAGTAGTTGATTAGGTAGAATCTATTGTCCTTTGCTCAAACCCTGGGAGTTGCTACATTATGCTTATACTACTATGCTATGCTCGTACACGTGGTTTGGTTTTGAGAGAATTCATGACAGATGTGAGAGATTATTGTTAACTAAAGTTTAACTTAAGGTGGCTACTTTAATACACATCTGGATGGATTGATTTGTGGGCACCTGTGAATCTAGTGTTGTCCAAGGAGAATCCCGGGGTATCCATGTGATTTTTCCTATGGTTTGCCACCCAAGCACAAAGGGATCATTATGTTGTTCATGCTAGAAACTTCCGTGTGCAGCCACAAGCCAATATGGGCTCTGGCATAGTTGAGTAAGTTGTGGGAATCCTTTCCATGATGGGCTAGCAGATGTAGGGGGTTGTAGGTGTACCGGCCTATCTATTGGTTAAGGGGACCTCTTCGGAAAGACTGTGTCTCGGTCATCTGTTTCTCAAACATCATGCAGTGCGAGAAATTCAATGGAGGAGATCGAGTCTTGTGGGGAAAAGTGCACAAACCTCTACAGAGTGTACAAACTAATCATGATTAGTCGTGTCCCCGGTTATGGACATCTTGAGTATCTGGTGCTTGAATTACTATGTTGATCTCAACACTTTACTTATTAAATTGTGGGGTTATTGTTTATTAATTTGGGATTGAGATGGGGTTACCATTCTCAATAGTTTTCAACCAAATTTGAAGTTAAATAAAACATATTCCTTTGTTGTAGAGAAAAACTGGCTTTATGCAAAATGATAACCATAGAGCCTCCACCAACCATATATGCATATAGTTATAGCTGTTACTAGTTCATTGCTCTATAGTGTTATCTTGCCAGCATATTCTATGTGCTGACCTACTCAGACTACAATGTATTATGTTGCAGAGTTTTCAGACAAAGAGTAAGGTGCGCTAGGTCATCTTCGTGCACTTAGCTATGCCGTTGGAGTTGATGTATTCATTTACCCTCGAAGCTTCCGCAGTTGTCTTATTTAGATGGCCTGCAGCCATATTATTGTAATAAGTACTCTCTTTGAGATATTCGATGTAATAAGTGTGTGATTGCACTGTGTTATAAATCCTGGAGTACTGTGGGTGTCAGCATTACCGATCCAGGGATGACACTTATGCACAGAGATTTGACCGTTTAAGGTCGGATCGTTACAAGATGGTATCAGAGCACACGCTCACTGTAGGACGCGACCACTAAGATGAGCCATATGACACTCTTCTCTACTCATTTCTGACTCCTCTCCATTTTCTAATCTATAGATGGTGGGCCTAAGGAACAAGTTTGCTCAACTGGATGACGACACCACATTTGGATGACACTTGAAGGAGGCCACTAAGTACCTAAGCATCGGAATACCAAGCTTCACGGGGACCTACACCGGCACTCTACATGAAGAAGATCGTTGGAGAATTTGAGTACATGTTCTAGGAAGGGCATTCACACCGGTTACTGAGCCCATAGAGTTTTCTTTTGATGCACCAACCTGGAGTCTAGGAAAGAGCATGGCAGCCCACATCGCCACGGGGCGCATCGGTGAAGTATACCACAAGGATCTTAAGAACACCATCTACCAGATATCTGGATGCCGAGATGGTCAATGGGAGATGATTTGCACCAGGAAGGACAAGTACATTGCATCCTACATCCAGGAGTTGAACCAGCACATCCGTCGTCAGGAGAACCAGATGTGCGCCAGCATAATAGACCTGAAGAAAGTGATGACCCGGAACATGGAACTAGAAGAGGAACTCAAGTCTACATGTGATGGATACGGAGAGGAAATTGCAGTACTACTGGAGAAGAATGAAGACCTGAAGAAGAAGCTAGGAATATTCTTGGGAGATCCCGCCTTGGGGAGGACAACCACCCAGAAGACTACATCATCATCGACGACACCGATTCCGACCCCGATAGTGATGATGATTATGAAGACGAAGCTGGAGGAGATATCATGGAGTCTTCCTCCGATCAAAATTTCTAGTCGACCACCATATTATCAGTAGTATTTCCCCCATGTATATAGAAATAGTCCGAGCATTTTGTAACTGTAGGTTAGATCGATCGTATGACCTTGTTTGAATTGAGTGGTGTGAAATGAATGTGTTTGTCTCATGTGCATATGGGTAGTGATCTCTCTTTAGTCCCCACTCTGTTCTATTCTCACCCCACTAAACCTATCAGATGCCTCCGAGACGTGACCCCGGAGTTGTCTTCCCACTGGAGCTCGCCCAGTTGATCCAACAACAAAATGCCTTGATGCAGTTGCTAGTCCAGAACCAAGGCAACAACAACAACAACAACCCACCGCCACCACATCCAGTGGACAACTTAGCCCGTTTTCTGAGGTTGAATCCGCCGGTGTTTTCAAGTAGCACCGAGCTGATTGTTGCTGATGACTGGCTCCACAGGATTGGAAGGGAGCTGACCACCACGGGTTGCACAGATGTTGAGAAGGTGTGTTTTGCCTCACATCAATTGGATGGAGCCGCAGCCTCATGGTGGGAGAATTACACAGCCACTTTCCCCATAGCCAATGTCACATGGGATCAGTTCCAACAAGCTTTCCACACAGCCCATGTCTCAACCGGAGCTATGAGCATGAAGAAGCCTGAGTTTCGCAACTTAGGCCAGGGAAATCATACTCTGGGGCAGTACGTGGATGAGTTCAGTAAATTAGCTCGTTATGCCCCAGATGATGTGCCCACAGATGCCACAAAACAGGAGAAGTTTATGGAAGGGCTGAATGATGAGCTGACTATGCAGTTGATGGTTGTAACATTCACCAACTACCAGGAGTTGGTAGATGATACGTCTCCAACGTATCTATAATTTTTGATTGTTCCATGCTAGTATATTATCTATTTTAGATGTTTAATGGGATTTAAACACTTTTATATTATTTTTGGGACTAACCTACTAACCCAAGGCCCAGTGCAAATTGATGTTTTTTGCCTATTTCAGTGTTTTGCAGAAAAGCAATATCAAACGGAATCCAAACAGAATGAAACCTTCGGGAGAGTTATTTTTGGAACAAACGTGATCCAGGGGACTTGGAGTAGACATCAAGAAAGAAGTGAGGCGGCCATGAGGCAGGGAGGCGCGCCCCACCCTCGTGGGCCCCTCACAGCTCCACCGACCTACTTCTTCCTCCTATATATATCCATATACCCCGAAAACATCAAGGAGCACCACGAAACCCTATTTCCACCGCTGCAACCTTCTATACCCAAGAGATCCCATCTTGGGGCCTTTTCCGGAGCTCCGCCGGAGGGGGAATCGATCACGGAGGGCTTCTACATCAACACTATAGCCTCTCCGATGATGTGTGAGTAGTTTACCACAGACCTTCGGGTCCATAGTTATTAGCTAGATGACTTCTTCTTCTCTCTCTTTGGATCTCAATACAAAGTTCTCCTCGATCTTCTAGGAGATCTATTTGATTTAATTGTTTTTGTGGTGTGTTTGTCGAGATCGATGAATTGTGGGTTTATGATCAAGTTTATCTATGAACAATATTTGATTCTTCTCTGAAATCTTTTATGTATGATTGGTTATCTTTGCAAGTGTCTTCAAATTATCAGTTTCCTTTGGCCTACTAGATTGATCTTTCTTGCAATGGGAGAAGTGCTTAGCTTTGGGTTCAATCTTGCGGTGTCCTTTCCTAGTGACAGCAGGGGCAGCAAGGCACATATTGTATTGTTGCCATCGAGGATAAAAAGATGGGGTTTATATTATATTCCTTTAGTTTATCCCTCTACATCATGTCATCTTGCCTAATGCGTTACTCTGTTCTTATGAACTTAATACTCTAGATGCATGCTGGATAGCGGCCGATGTGTGGAGTAATAGTAGTAGATGCAGAATCATTTCGGCCTACTTGTCGCGGACGTGATGCCTATATACATGATCATGCCTAGATATTCTCATAACTATGCACTTTTCTATCAATTGCTCGACAGTAATTTGTTCACCCACCGTAATACTTATGCTATCTTGAGAGAAGCCACTAGTGAAACCTATGGCCCTGGGTCTATCATTTATCATATAAGTTTCCAATCTATTTTATTTTGCAATCTTTACTCTCAACCTATATCATAAAAATACCAAAAATATTTATCTTATTATCTCTATCAGATCTCACTCTCGTAAGTGACCGTGAAGGGATTGACAACCCCTTTATCGTGTTGGTTGCGAGGTTCTTATTTGTTTGTGCAGGTACGAGGGACTTGTGTGTAGTCTCCTACTGGATTGATACCTTGGTTCTCAAAAACTGAGGGAAATACTTATGCTACTTTGCTGGGTCACCCTTTCCTCTTCAAGGGAAATCCAACGCAGTGCTCAAGAGGTAGCAGTAGACACGACTCTTGTGATAGAAGGGAAGCAGCACCATATAGAGAGCCGCAAAAGGAAGTATGGTCAGGGGCAGTACAATTTTGGAGCCCAACAGAAACCCCGTTTTATCCCAAACTCGGGAGGATACACCCACAACCATGGGGGCCACACTCAAAATGGAGGAATTTCACATAACCATAGAGTCCCTAAGAATGGGAATGGAAATGGAGGAAGCAACAGCCAGAACCATTCCAACCCAGCCACACCCGCTAAGAAGGACCTGAGCCATGTCACCTGTTACAAGTGCGGGAAGACTGGACACTACGCCAATGATTGTTCTGAGTTGAAGAATGGCAATGGAAATGGAAACTCTGGGAAGAAGCCCAACCCCTTCACCGGAGGTCAGGTGAACCACGTCAACATGGAGGAAGTTGAAGAGCAGCCCGATGCAGTTATCGGTAAGTTTTTGATTAAGTCATTTACTGCAATTGTTCTTTTCGACACTGGTGCATCGCATTCGTACATATCAAGGGGATTTTTGGATAAGTTTAAGTTGCCCACCAAAGCCCTTAAGACACCTATGTTAGTAAGCTCGCTAGGAGCGGAGTATATGACAAGCAAAGGATGTTTTCAGATGCCATTGACCATAGGTAGGCATGTTTTCCCCTCAGACCTAATAATTTTGGAGTCACAAGGATTGGATGTGATACTAGGCATGGATTGGCTATCAATGTATGGAGGAAACATCGACTGGGCTAGTAAGTCAATTTTACTCACCACCCCTGAGGGAAATAGGATCAAGTATGTGTCCCGGCATGCGGCAAGGAGGACTCAAGTAAATTCCCTCTCGGGAGTTGTTCACGAAGAAGTGCCTATTGTGAAGGATTATCTGGAAGTATTTCTAGAGAAACTTACAAGCATGCTGCCAGATCGAGACATAGAATTTTTGATAGAGCTATTGCAGAGGATCGGACCAATATCGAAGATACCGTATCGGATGCCCGCAAATGATCTGGAGGAAATTAAGAAGCAGATTAAGGGGTTACTGGAGAAAGGTTATATTCGACCAAGTTCATCACCGTGGGGAGCCCCAGTGCTCTTAGTTGAAAAGAAGGATGGATGGTTGAGAATGGTTGTTGATTATCAGGCATTGAATGAGGCAACGATCAAGAACAAGTACCCACTACCGATGATCAATGATTTGTTTGACCAGCTGCAGGGAGCTAAAGTATTCTCCAAGATCGATCTTCGATCTGGATACCACAAGCTGAAGATCCGAGAACAGGATATACCTAAGACAACTTTCACCACAAGGTATGGGCTATATGAGTACACAGTCATGTCTTTTGGGTTGACTAACGCCCCTACCTATTTCATGAGTATGATGAATAAGGTGTTCATGGAGTCCTTGGATAAGTTTGTTGTGGTGTTCATTGATGATATATTGGTGTACTCGAAGAATGAAGAGGAGCACAAGGAGCATTTGTGCTTAGTTCTCGAGAAGCTCATAGAACATCAGTTGTATGCCAAGTTTAGCAAATGTGAGTTTTGGTTAAAGGAAGTTGGATTTCTTGGACATATTATATCGGGAGAAGGTATAGCAGTAGACCCTACAAGGTACAGTCTGTCACTGAGTGGTTGGCGCCCACCTCAGTAGGAGAGATACACAATTTTCTGGGACTCGCGGGATATTATAGGAGGTTCATTTAGAATTTTTCCAAAATTGTGAAACCCATGACGTAGTTGTTGAAGAAGGACACCAAGTTCAAATGGACCGAGGAATGTGAGGCCAGTTTTCAGGAGTTGAAGAAACATTTGGTTACAACCACAGTACTAATTCTTCTGGATATACGCAAGGATTTCCAAGTGTATTGCGACGCTTCTCGCTTGGGACTTGGAGTTGTACTTATGCAGGATGGAAGAGTTGTTTCATATGCGTCAAATCAGCTTCGACCTCATGAGTTGAATTATTCCACGCATGATTTGGAGTTAGCAGCCATAGTGCATGCGCTCAAGACCTGGAGACATTTTCTTATCGGAAACCATTGTGATGTGTACACGGATCACAAGAGTTTGAAGTACATTTTCATGCAGAAGGAGTTGAATCTCAGGCAGAGAAGATGGTTGGAGATAATAAAGGATTCTTATATGAAGCTGCATTATCATCCAAGAAAGGCCAATGTCGTAGCAGACGCTTTGAGTCACAAGAGTTATGTCAATACCCTCATAAGCGGAGGATTACCGCGGGAGTTAGTCAACGATCTCAAGGAACTTTGTTTGGAGATAGTTCCAAGAGGATTTGTTGCAGCAATGGAGGTTCAGTCCATGTTATTGGGAAAGATTCGAGAAGCTCAGAAGGATGACAAGGAAATTGCTGAGATAAAGGAGAAGATGAGCAAAGGAAAAGCAAAGGGTTTGCGTGAGGATGAGCACGAAACTTTATGGTTTGAGGATCATGTATATGTGCCCAATAATGCGGAGATTAGGAAGTTAATACTACACGAAGCTCATGACTCGCCATACTCAATTCACCACAGAAACACCAAGATGTATTTGGATTTGCAGGAATATTTCTGGTGGACAAGTATGAACAAGGATATTGCTGAGTATGTAGCAGTATGTGACGTATGTCAGAGAGTTAAGGCAGAACATCAGAAGCTAGCAGGATTACTTCAGCCTATGCCAATACCAGAATGGAAGTGGGACAAACATGGCATGGACTTTATCACCGGATTACCCAGGACCAGATCAGGATATGATTCTATCTGGGTAGTGGTGGATCGCTTGACCAAAGTAGCTCACTTTATCCCCGTGTAAACCACCTATACGAGTGCGAAGTTGGCCAAGATATATATGACCAGGATCGTATGTCTGCATGGAGTTCCGAGGACCATCGTATCAGATAGAGGAACCCAGTTTACCTTGAAGTTTTGGAATCAGCTACACCAGACTTTGGGTACGAGGCTAGAGTTCAGTACAACCCTTCATCCACAGACAGATGGACAAACTGAGAGAGTCAATCAGATTCTGGAGGACATGTTGAGAGCTTGTGCGCTAGATTATGGATCTAGTTGGGAAGATAAATTGCCCTAGCAAAGTTCTCATACAACAACAACTATCAAGCTACTTTGAAGATGGCCCCTTTTGAAGCTTTGTATGGAAGAAGGTAAAGGAGACCATTAATGTGGGATGAAGTCGGAGACCGTCAGTTGTTTCGACCAGATTTGATCATAGAGTCTGAAGAGAAGGTTAAGTTGATTCGTGATAGACTGAAGGTAGCTCAGTCCAGGCAGAAGAGTTATGCCAATACTAAACGCAAGGAGGTAGTCTATGAGATTGGAGATAGAGCATATCTTCGTGTGTCGCTACTCCGAGGAGTTAAACGATTTGGAGTTAAGGGAAAGTTAGCCCCAAGATTTGTAGGACCATACCGAGTTTTGGAACGTATAGGAGAGGTGTCCCACAAGTTGGAGTTACCCGAAGGATTGTCAGGAGTTCACGATGTGTTTCACATTTCCCAGTTGGAGAAGTGCCATGCAGAGATGACCGATATTCCTCTAATAGATACAGTGCCCCTGGAAGCAATTCATTTGGAGAGTGACCTAACTTACGAGGAGAAACCCGTCAAGATTCTCGAGTTTTCCAGCCGAGTTACACGCAGCAAGGTTATCACGTTTTGCAAAGTTCAGTGAAGCCACCATACTGAGGATGAAGCCACCTGGGAGCGAGAAGAAGACCTACGGAAAGAACACCCACACCTATTTTCTAGCCAATCCGAATCTCGAGGGAGAGATTCATCTTAAAGGGGGTAGGTTTGTAACATCCCAATTTTCAATTTGGATGGTATACATAGGACATCATATGCATATCATATTTTTTTGCATTTTGGTTGTGATCCTAGAAATCTTAAGAAACTCAAGGACCCAAGGAGAGAGTTGGAGGTTTCACAAATTTTCATATTAGAATTTTTCTCAAATTTGAAGAGAGGATCAATTTGATTTTAATATTTTTCACTCCAATTATTTCCAATAATAAAAATAAATGAGTGAAGATAAAATGACTTCTTCAAAAGAGAGGAATATTGGAGAATGAATTTAAAAATCAAATTATTATTTTATTTGTATTTTATTTGCTATTTTATTTGAATTAGAAAAAATATGCATTTTTGAAAATTGCATTTTTAGGCCCGAAAAATGTTCACCTTGTCCTAAATATTAGGTTTGGACGGTGAAAATTGCTTATGGTATTTTTGTAATTTCTTTATATTTTATTAGGATTTTTCTTTTGGGCGAATATTTTAAAAAAAAATTCTTCGTCGCCCGACTAGGCCGAAAGTCCTAGCCAAGCCAGGCCGGCCCTCTCGCGTCGCCGCCTTCCCCGCGCGCGCCGCCGTGTCCAAGCCGGACTCCGGCAAGGAGTCCGAGCCGCCGGCACCGACCCCTTGCCCAAGTCGGATCCGCCCCCCTTTAAAACCGGAGTCGCCCCCCCCCTCTCGTCAACCTCGTCGCCACAGCCCGCCTCCCCACACCGAGCCACACCACCGACGCAAGCCGCTGCTGCGCCGCACCACCCTACGGCGCCGCCGCCGCATCGCCTCACTGCCGACGTGGTCTCGCATCCGAAGCCTCCGGAGCCGCGCCGGATATCGCCGTTGACATCATCGTATTTTTCTCCGGTTAACCGCTAAAAAGACCGTTCGGTTTTCTTTCGCTTTATTTTAGGGTTAGGGTTTTTCTCGGTTTTTCCGATCGGTTCTAATTAGCGGACGTTCGTCCGTTAATTCCTGGTAGCGAACGTTTTTGTTCTGTAGGATTCTGTAGCGAACGTTCGTTTGTTAGATTTTTGTTTTTATTTTATTTTTTGGCCAGGGACCTATCCGCCAATACTTTTATCATAGTTTAGTCCCTCAACTTCAAAACCCCACTACTTTTTGCTCGTTCGTACAAATCCAGTGAAACCAACGCCAATATCTACGTCTTGTTCATCTCTTTCAAGATAATCAACTTGAACATGGTTTTTACAAATTAAAATTTGGTTTCAAGCAGATTTGAATTCGAATTTATTTTGATCGCAGTTTGAGTTTCGTAGCGTTGATTTGATTGATTCTTTTTTGCAAATCAAAGCTCTTCAGTTGAACTTTCAGTTTGGATCTTTTCTCTTGAGTTTTACCCTTGCATCTTATGCTTGAGTGCTTATGAATGCTATTGTTTGTTAACGATAGAGTTTCTGGAGTGCGAGGCTTGCTATTACGAGTCACTAGGGTTTTCAGATCATCAGCAAGGCAAGTTACACTTTGATCATACCCCTTTATTACCCAGTTTTTATGCATTAGTTTCAATCCTCAAACATTGCATGAGTAGGGTCTGTTTAAAATGTGGGTATTGGGAAGTAGTTGATGATGTAGAACCTATTGTCCTTTGTTCAAACCCTGGGTGTTGGTACATTATGCATATACTACTATGGTATGCTCGTAGACGTGGTTTAGTTTTGAGAGAATTCATGACAGATGTGAGAGTTAATTGTTAACTAAGATTTAACTTATGGTGGCTACTTTAATACACATCTGGGTGGATTGGTTTGTGGGCACCTAGGGAATCCAGTGTTGTCCAAGGAGAATCCCGGGGTATCCGTGTGATTTTTCCTATGGTTTGCCACCTAGGCTCAAAGGGATCATTATTGTAACACCCATAATGCGGCTATATCTCCCACATGTCGGGGCACGACTTAGAGGCATAGCCGCATGGTAGGCTTATCGCAAGAGGGGTAATATTCACACATCCCATGTACTGAATAAGAAAGGGATAAAGAGTTGGCTTACAATCGCCACTTCACACAAATACAAGTTAAACATACATCACCCAAATTACAAACAAGGTCCGACTACGGAACCAAAATAAAAGAAGACAACCCCAAATGTTAGATCCCCGATCGTCCCAACTGGGCTCCACTACTGATCAACTGGAAATGAAACAACACGACGAACACGAGCTTCGTCAAGCTCCCACTTGAGCTGGGTTGCGTCATCTGCACTGGTATCATCGGCACCTGTAACTGTTTGGAAGTTTCTGTGAGCCACAAGGACTCAGCAATCTCACACCCGCGAGATCAAGACTATTTAAGCTTATGGGTAGGAAAGGGTTATGAGGTGGAGCTGCAGAAAGCACTAAGCATATATGGCGGCTAACTTATGCAAATAAGAGCGATAAGAGAAGAAACACAACGGTCGTGAACTAGAAGTGATCAAGAAGTGATCCTGAAACTACTTACGTTCAATCATAACAAAAGAACCATGTTCACTTCCTGGACTCCGCCGGAAAGAGACCATCACGGCTACACACTCGGTTGATACATTTTAATTAAGTTACGTGTCAAGTTCTCTACAACCGGACATTAACAAATTCCCATCTGCCCATAACCGCGGGAATAGCTTTCGAAAGTTCAAAACCCTGCAGGGGTGTCCCAACTTAGCCCATCACAAGCTCTCACAGTCAATGAAGGATATTCCTTCTCCCAGAAAGACCCGATCAAACTCGGAATCCCGGTTACAAGACATTTCGACAATGGTAAAACAAGACCAGCAAAGCCACCCGATGTGCCCACAATCCTGATAGGAGTCGCACATATCTCGTTCCTAGGGCAACACCAGATGAGACTAGCTACGAGTAAAACCAAACCTCAAGTTTCCACGAGGTGGCCCCGTGGGCAGCTCGGTTCGGACCAACACTTAGACAAGCACTGGCCCGAGGGGGTTAAAATAAAGATGACCCTCGGGAGCGCGACTCCCAAGGGAAAAGTAGGTGGTGGTGAGGCAAATGGTAAAACCAAAGTTGGGCCTTGCTGGAGGAGTTTTATTCAAAGCGAACTGTCAAGGGGTCCCCATAACACCCAACCATGTAAGGAACGCAAAATCAAGGAACATAACACCGGTATGACGGAAACTAGGGCGGCAAGAGTGGAACAAAACACCAGGCATAAGGCCGAGCCTTCCACCCTTTACCAAGTATATAGGTGCATTAAAGTAAATAAGATATAATAATGATATCCCAACAATATCCATGTTCCAACATGGAACAAACTTTATCTTCACCTGCAACTAGCAACGCTATAAGAGGGGCTGAGCAAAAGCGGTAACATAGCCAAACAACGGTTTGCTAGGAAAGGTGGGTTAGAGGCTTGACATGGCAAAAGGGGAGGCATGATATAGCAAGTGGTAGGTAGCGCGACATGGCAATAGAGCGAGCAACTAGCAAGCAACGATAGAAGTGATTTCGAGGGTATGGTCATCTTCCCTGAAATCCCGCAAGGAAGAAGAACGAGTCCATGAAGAAGACAAACAGACGTAGTCGAACGGACCCTCACAACTCCGGAACGGAACCGAAGCATGGGCTTGGCCCAGTTCTGTGGAGGAGGCGGCCTGGCAGGGCACGCTGGGCCTTGGACGTGGTCGGCCCACGCGCGCGCGAGGAAGGCTGTCCAGCAGGGGAGCGTTCATCCTCCTCTACTCGAGCAGAGGCAGGAGCATGGCACGGCGGCTGCCGGTGATGGGGACAGCGGCGCGACGCGTTGGGAGCCGGAGGACTATGGGGATGGACGATCCAAGGACGGGGGTTCCAGATCCGGTGACGGCGATGTTCGACGGCGCTCGGGGATGCGGGATCTAGTGAGGTGGAGCTCGTCCATGGCGGCGGTGGCGGTTCCCTGCTGTCGAAGTGCTCGCCGGTGGCGAGGCTCCGGTGGCCAGCGAATGTAGGATGACGAGGACGGGCGGTGAAGGGGCAGAGAGGCGGCAACGCATGGAGATCGGGCACGCTACTCTCGCGGCTCGGGGCGCGGCCGGGCCCAGATCCGGCCCGGGGCAGGGCGACTGCGGGCTTCCGCGGGCCACAGCAGCGCTGGGGAAGGCGGGGCGCGACGTGGCTTCTCCGGATTGTCCGCGGGAGGCGGCTGGCGACGGCTCGGCCAACGGCGGCGCACCATGTGGCGATATGGTGGTGGCTGGCGCCGGATAACGGGGTGGAGGCGGCGGCTGATGATAAGGGACGCGGAATTTTAGGAGGAGGGGTAGGTAGTTGCCCTAAATGGAATGGGAGGCTATTTAAATAGGAAGGGGTTAGAGTTTAGGTGGGTTAGAAGGGTTTTGGAGCCCTCCGATCTCGATCGGACGGTTCCGGACGCGAGGATGGAGTATGTGGGTTGTGATGGGTTGTGCAAGTGGAGTAGTGGGCTGAGAGGAGACGAAGTTGGGCAGCCCAGCACATGTTTCCGGATCCCGAAAATGTCTGGCGATAGACCGGCTATATTGCTGCTATAGTTATCCGTTGGGGCATCAAACGAACTCCGAATGCGATGAAACTTGGCAGGCGACCTACTAACAACATAACAACACTGCATGCCAACTTTCAACCCATTCGGAGAATAGTTTCCGGCCACTTATAAAACAATATTTCGTACATGACACGGGCGCGTGCAAGTGTGTATGGGCTCAGAACGAACAATGGAGAGTACTGGGGAACCCGGACAAATGCAAGTTTCAAAAACATGATGATGCAATGCACATGATGACATGATGAAATGCAACATGCAGGCAAATGACATGGCAACATCGGCGAATAACTGGAAGACTCCTGCGCATCGGACTTGGGGCGTCACAACACTCCACCACTACGAGAGGATCTCGTCCCGAGATCTAGGATGGCACCCGAGGGAAACAAAAGAGGAAGAGAAGAGGTAAAACTAAGTTGCTTCTTTGACAAATAAGTGAAACCAAAGAACCTTGCGAGGTTGAACAAATTGAAAGAAAGAATGCAACAAAGATGAACGAAGTTGAAAACACTCCGTTAGAAAAAGAGGAACTAGGAACATTACTAGAACCTTGCAGGTTGAAAGACATAAGAAAAAGGGTTGCAATGGACAAGAAGTACATGCAAGCACTCCGGTAGAAACGAGATGTACAAGGAACGATAAGGATCAATTGCGACAACACTCCAGTTGGAAAAGGAAGGTATAGAATATAAACTTGGCAAAACGAAAGCAGTTGGATGAGACTCCGGTTAGAAGAGGAATGATAGACATAACACTCCAGTTAAAACAAGATAGAGAAGGGAAAAGAATGATATAATTTGGACAGCACTCCAACTGTAAATAGAAGAATTTGAGCATGAACTTAACAAGATGAGAAGATACTTGATGAAATCAACAACACACTGCCTCCGGAACTATTGAAAGAATGGCACAAGGGGTAAGAACGATTTCAAACAGCACTCCGGTTGAGAAGGGATGGAAAACTTGATAAGATGAGAGGACTTGAATAGAGAGAACGACACTCCGGTTAAATGGATAAGCACGAAAAGAACACGATCCTCACAATTCGAGATGACGATTGAAAAGAGCAACATCACAATGCCTCCGGAAGGAAGAGTAAAAGATATATCATTGGAATAAAAGAATGGACAAGAAAAAGCCAACTTCTGCCACAACTGATCTTGGAAAGCACCCTTCCAAGAAGGTTATGACAAAGTTGTTGGAAAACCAACAACGAAAAGAACAAGCTTGTAGTGGGCTTATGGATAACATCAAAACTATGAGGTGAAATTCTGCCACTAACGGAAACAATAGATTGGATTGATGTCAACAAGGAGAAGAGAAGCTTATTTCACCAGGATGATAAATGAAGAACTTGTATCATTTATGAGCACCATAATTAGCAACAATCCTTAGGGAAAGCTTTAGGTGAAATATAACCCAAGATAATTCCAATGAAGAGATTGATGGGTTGAAAGGATCTCTTGAATGAAGAGAAAATGATGGGTTTAAAATATCTCATTCTTAACAACTTGTGAATCATGAAACATGAAAGAAAATTGTCAAGAATGGCATATCACCATCCCAAAAGATAAGGTAGAAAGAATTGCACTTTGGAATGCAAGATGAAGAATGCCTGAACTCCTCTGAAAAGAATCTCGATGAATACTTCGAGAATGAATTAAATCCTTTATGAACCATCATGTAGAGCCTCCATGAAGAACTCCGGTAACAAAAGGATGATCAAACGAAAAGAAAGAGGAATTGAAAACAAAAGGTGAAGCCTTGCGATGATTTAGATGGAGCTTCACGACGAGATAATGCGGAAAACTTGGAACTCCAGAAAAGAAAGATGAACAAAAGAAATCAAGAATTTTGATGAACCTCCGGAATAAGGAATTAATCACTTGGATGAAACAAGAATAAGAATTACATTATGCTTATCCTTCATCAATTAACTTGATGACAAGCAACAGATTTGGCATACTACCTATTCTCGTTGAAAGGATTAAGAGAGATATAGCGTAAACTTGGGAAGGTCTTCTATGAACCGCCGGTAGGATTGGAATGAACAAATGAATTGATATGATAACCAAGGAAGAGAACTCTTGAACGAACCACCGTAAGAATTAAAAATGAAAGTAGCAAAGTGACAAATCACCGGAAAGAATTGGAAAATGAATGAAGATACTTGAGGGGATTTTGATACAAGTGAATGAAGAGATCACGAGTTGATTAGAGAAAACTTGAATGATGCACCGGTAAGATTTGGAGAACAAGAGCTGAAAGCTGAGAATGAATAAACCCGAAATGACGGCCTCCGGAGAATCAGACTGAAAAGACTCCTGAACTGCTCCGGATGGGTGAAAAGAATTCTCACAATCGAAAACAATTATGAGAGGATGGCATCAAGCTTGAACTACACATCTCTGAGAGAACGGATAAGATTTGGACGAAAAACTCTTCTTCGGTCTTCAAATGTTGAGAATGACGAAGAGAAACACCACCATGAATTGTTGAGATACTACAGGAGAATGAAAAGCGAAGAGGTTGAGCCAACAATGAAAAGAGTTATAAGATCTTGGAGAAACCAACTGACTGATGATAATTCATTCCAATGTCAAACTTTGAAAGATTTGATAATAGCTCCGGTAAAATTAGAAGAGTCAGGTAAGATCCTGGGAAAAGACCTGTGGGTTAGGGCCCACTCAAAAGAAACACTATTGAAGAGATTGCTTGAAAAGAGAGATTGCACCGGTTGAATTAAATGGCTTGAATGAGATAACAATCTCGAAAGAGCTTGAACGAATGCAGAGTGGAAACACGAATCTTCTGAGATATCTTCAGCACTCCGGATACAAAAATAGCAAGAGGTGGATGATTAAGAGGTGCATCGGCATGAGAAAACATTTGAAACAAGAAAAGGATATGATTGACAAGGCTTGACTTGAATCCACCGGAGAAGAAAAGAATGTAGAATAAGGCACTTCAAGTTCCGTTAGTGTCTTCCTGATAATCACCGGAGAAGAACATTGACGGAAAAGAATGGAGAGGCTTCCCATCAATAAAAGGATACTTGATTAAGATATCTGAGTCCTTGAATAAAAAGGGTGGGAGGGCGGGAAAACAAAGACAACTTGGGAGGAATGAAACAAACACCGTTGAGAATACTTTAGATGTGATCTTGCGAATGTTGAAATGATCGGATTCGCTTGAAGAGAAACATGCCGGTTGAAAAAGAATTGGCATGACCATTTCGATGATCGAAAAGGATTAGCACTCCCATAGAAATATGAGAACACCACTTAGGGAAGGAATGGCTTCAACACTTGACATTGAAGCAACTAGAATACCACAACTCAAAACAAACAAAGGATTGGCTTGCAAAATAAGTCGGAAACAAACATACGATAGATCCCATATCCTATCATGTGTCTGTTGGAAAGATATTCTAGGAGCTACTTGAATTCCCACTTATAAACCCCCGAAACTTTCTGGTTATGCAATCAGGTGTTGGGGATACAGGGGAAGCATAATATCTCACCCAAACTAACAATTCCTACATCCAGCTGTATCCATCCTTCAACACATAACCAAGAAACCTTCGAAAATCATTTACCTCAACCTTCGAAAAGCATGCGTTATATGAGTTATGGCAATAATCCCGAACTCCCGTCCCAGTACTGGGTGGCGTCGAGGTTATCTCACCAACAACTGCATAAAAGAGATTTTCGATGTCGGCGAACTCAGGTATTCCAGAACTGCAACGATAAAATTGTGACGACAACACCTCGGAGCTCAACTCCCCCGGACACTGCCACAACCCCTAAATGTCAGGAGGCACCAAGAATAATGTTCTAGTCACAAAACCATTGGAACGATTCCAAGATACCCGCGTGATCCTAAAAAAATTCATGAAATTTGAGGAGAGAAGAGTCAAAACTCTACGTCAGGAGGCCTCACCAGAGCGACGAAGGGACTGAGAAGTAAAAAGAATCCTACTCTCCGATATATATAATCCTAAGACTCAAAACATTTTGTTCTAGACTCAACAACGTCAGCGATTCGATCAAGCAGAGGGGCTCCTAAGTCGGGGAAGGCTCTGATATGAACTTGTAACACCCACAATGCGGCTATATCTCCCACGTGTCGGGGCAAGACTTAGAGGCCTAGCCGCATGGTAGGCTTGTCGCAAGAGGGGTAATCTTCACACATCCCATGTACTGAATAAGAAAAGGATAAAGAGTTGGCTTACAATCGCCACTTCACACAAATACAAGTTAAACATACATCATCCAAATTACAAACAAGGTCCGACTATGGAACCAAAATAAAAGAAGACAACCCCAAATGCTAAATCCCCGATCGTCCCAACTGGGCTCCACTACTGATCAACTGGAAATGAAACAACACAATGAACATGAGCTTCACCAAGCTCCCACTTGAGCTCAGTTGCGTCATCTGCATTGGTATCATCGGCACCTGCAAGTATTTGGAAGTATCCATGAGCCACGAGGACTCAACAATCTCACACCCGCGAGATCAAGACTATTTAAGCTTATGGGTACGAAAGGGTTATGAGGTGGAGCTGAAGCAAGCACTAAGCATATATGGCAGCTAACTTACGCAAATAGGAGCGAGAAGAGAAGCAACGAAACGGTCATGAACTGGAAGTGATCCTGAAACTACTTACGTTCAAGCATAACACAAGAACCGTGTTCACTTCCCGGACTCCACCAGAAAGAGACCATCACGGCTACACACGTGGTTGATACATTTTAATAAAGTTACTTGTCAAGTTCTCTACAACCGGACATTAACAAATTCCCATCTTCCCATAACAGCGGGCACGGCTTTCGAAAGTTCAAAACCCTGCAGGGGTGTCCCAACTTAGCCCATGACAAGCTCTTACGGTCAACGAAGGATATTCCTTCTCCCAGGAATACCCGATCAGACTCGGAATCCCGGTTACAAGACATTTCGACAATGGTAAAACAACACCAGCAAAGCCACCCGATGTGCTCACAATCCCGATAGGAGTCGCACGTATCTCGTTCTCAGGGCAACACTGGATGAGACTAGCTATGAGTAAAACCAAACCTCAAGTTTCCCCGAGGTGGCCCCACAGGCAGCTCGGTTCGAACCAAAACTTAGACAAGCATTGCCCGGGGGGGTTAAAATAAAGATGACCCTCAGGAGCGTGACTCCCAAGGGAAAAGTAGGTGGTTGTGAGGCAAATGGTAAAACCAAAGTTGGGCCTTGTTGGAGGAGTTTTATTCAAAGTCAAGGGGTCCCCATAACACCCAACCGTGTAAGGAACGCAAAATCAAGGAACATAACACCCGTATGACGGAAACTAGGGCCGCAAGAGTGGAATAAAACACCAGGCATAAGGCCGAGCCTTCCCCTTTACCAAGTATATAGGTGCATTAAAGTAAATAAGATATAGTAATGATATCCCAACAATATCCATGTCCCAACATGGAACAAACTTCATCTTCACCTGCAACTAGCAACGCTATAAGAGGGGCTGAGCAAAAGCGGTAACATAGCCAAACAACGGTTTGCTAGGAAAGGTGGGTTAGAGGCTTGACAAGGCAAAAGGGGAGGCATGATATAGCAAGTGGTAGGTAGTGCGGCATGGCAATAGAGCGAGCAACTAGCAAGAAAAGATAGAAGTGATTTCGAGGGTATGGTCATCTTGCCTAAAATCCCGCAAGGAAGAAGAACGAGTCCATGAAGAAGACAAACAGACGTAGTCGAATGGACCCTCACAACTCCGGAACGGCACCGAAGCATGGGCTTGGCCCAGATCTATGGAGGAGGAGGCCTGGCAGGGCACGCTGGGCCTTGAACGTGGTCGTCCCATGTAAGCGCGAGGAAGGCGGCACAGCAGGGGAGCATTTGTCCTCCTCTACTCGAGTAGAGGCAGGAGCATGGCGCGGCGGCTGCCGGCGATGGGGACAGTGGCGCGACGCGCAGGGAGCCAAAGTGCAGCAAGGTGGCCCAATCCTTTTTTAGCAAAGGACAAGTCTGGACAAACTCTTATATAGAGAGAAGCGCTCCCGATGACACATGGGAATATCGTCAAGCTAGTTTTCATCGCGTTCATATGATTCGCGTTCGGTACTTTGATAATTTGGTATGTGGGTGGACTGGTGCTTGGGTACTGTCCTTACTTGGACAAGCAGCCCACTTATGATTAACCTTTATTGCAAGCATCCGTATCTACAACAAAAGTATTAAGGTAAACCTAACCATAGCATGAAACATATGGACCCAAATCAGCCCCTTACGAAGCAACGCATAAACTAGGGTTTAAGCTTCTGTCACTCTAGCAACCCATCATCTACTTATTACTTCCCAATGCCTTCCTCTAGGCCCAACTAATGGTGAAGTGTTATGTAGTCGACGTTCACATAACACCACTAGAGGAGAGACAACATACATCTCATCAAAATATCAAACAAATACCAAATTCACATGACTACTAATAGCAAGACTTCTCCCATGTCCTCAGGAACAAATGTAACTACTCAAAAAGCATAATCATGTTCATAATCAGAGCGGTATTAATATGCATATAGGATCTGAACATATGATCTTCCACCAAATAAACCAACTAGCATCAACTACAAGGAGTAATTAACACTACTAGCAACCCACATGTACCAATCCCGGACTTGGAGACAAGAATTGGATACAACAAATGAACTAGGGTTTTGAGAGGAGATGGTGCTGGTGAAGATGTTGATGGAGATTGCCCTCTCCCTATGTAACACCCCGGATGTAATTTACCATATATGTACTACAACTCTTGCTATTTCCGGCGCTAAGTTATTTTATTTTCTCGAGTTCGGGTTTTTGTCTCCGTGTGTTGTTGCTTTTGTCATGCATCTCATATCATGTCATCATGTGCTTTGCATTTGCATACGTGTTCGTCTCATGCATCCGAGCATTTTCCCCGTTGTCCGTTTTGCATTCCGGCGCTCCTATCTCCTCCGGTGGTCCTTTCTACCTCTTTTCGTGTGTGGGGGTTAAACATTTCCGAATTGGACTGAGACTTTCCAAGGGGCCTTGGTTTACTACCGGTAGACCGTCAGTCAAGTTTCGTACCATTTGGACTTCGTTTGATACTCCAACGGTTAACCGAGGGACCGAGTAGGCCTCGTGTGTGTTGCAGCCCAACACCCTTCCAAAGTGGCCCAAAACCCACCAAAGACCCTTCCATCATCTAGAGCGTTCGATCACGATTGCGTGGCCGAAAACCGCACCTCATTTGGACTCTCCTAGCCCCTCGTACCAATAAATATAGCTCCTTTCCGAGATTTTCGGATCTTCCACCCCAAACCCTAGCTTTCGTCCTCCTCCCGCCGCCGGACGCATCCGGATCGGACCGGACATGTCCGCCCGCCGCCGCCCAACCTGTCGCCGCCTGCCACGTGTCTCCCCGCCACCCGCCACCGCCAAAGCCCGTCGGGCCCGAGGCCGGCCCTCCCCGCGAGCCGCCCGGGCCAGAGGCGCCCTGCCCGCGCGCCTCCGTCTTCCTCCTCCACGGCGCCCGGCCGCCGCCTTTTTCCGCCCGGCGCCCCTCCTCTCGCCGGCGGGAGCTGCACTCCGGCGAGCTTCCTCGCTGTCCGACGACGACGTCCGCCGCCCCACCGCCTCGCCGCTCCACCGCGGCCACCTCGCCGTCCGGCGAGCTCCTCTCCACCCCGGCCTCTCCTCCGCCCCCTTGAAGCTCCGGCCACCGCAACCACAACTCCGGCGAACAGGAACTCCGGCGAGCGCCTCGAAGTCTGTGCCGATTTGGATCTGAGATCCGCTAGGGTTGACTTTCCCCCGAAATCCTAGTTATTTTGCATTTTTCATCATGCCGTAACTCCGCATCCGTAGCTCCGATTTGCGCGTGTAGCATGTCAAAATGTTCGAGCTCTAATTTTGCTATTTCTTGAATCCTCGCAGATTGTTGACTTGTTAGCGATTTTGCCGAGGATGTTGCCATTGATCCGTGCATGCTATGTTGTTGTTCTGGCCATGTCTAGCTTCTATGATATGTATTCTTGTTGGGTGTATACTTAGTTTGTCATGCCATGCTCTGTAGCGAGTGCATCGAGCTCGTGAACATGCCTACTCGCTAACAGATTTGCATGTTCCAGTTTTCCACTAAGTCTGTAATCTAATTATGTTTTTGCCATGTTCACATGCTTGCAATTATATTTTCTGATCCCTTTTGGCTCAAGGTCACTAAGGGACTTTTGTTAAGTGCTTTGAGTAGCTCCATCCCATGCCTTGCTTTGCCATGTTAAGTTCCTGTAGAATATAGTTTTCATGCTCTGAAGTGTGCTAGCTGATGTTAAATTCTAGACTTCTGTTAATTTCATTAAGTCTGAAACCTGTTTATCATTTGAATTTTTGCCATGCTTGTTTGAACGTGTTATTGGATGAATTGGCCATAGCTCAGTGTTCATCTTTGGTCAAGAATCATGAGTGGATCCCTGCCATGTATTTTTTTGTCATGTTTGAGTGTTGTAGCATATTTATCTTGATGCATTTAGGTGGCTACTTGCTGTTTATCGCAGACCAGTGCCATATTTGTTTTGCTTGCCATTTCCAAACCGTGCATCCGATTCCGGTGATCTTTATATTGATTTCAACCGAAATTACCTCACCTTTCTAGTGGCACTCTTGTATTTCCATGTGGAGGCCAGGTTCAATCATTCCTTGTCAAATCTTGCATATGCATCACATATCGCATCCCGCATAGCATACCATGTTTGCATCATGTTGTTCGAGCTTTGCACGTGGTTGATTGTGTTCATTTTGCTTGTTTGTCTTGTTTGGGTAGAGCCGGGAGACGAGTTAGCTAACGAAGAGCCCGTTGAGTTTGCTGACGAGGATGAAGTCAACTCTGACAACTTTGCAGGCAAGATGATCATACCCTCGAAATCACTTCTATCTTTGCTTGCTAGATGCTCGCTCTTTTGCTATGCCTATGCTACGATACCTACCACTTGCTTATCATGCCTCCCAAATTGTCATGTCAAACCTCTAACCCACCATGTCCTAGCAAACCGTTGATTGGCTATGTTACGGCTTTGCTCAGCCCCTCTTATAGCATTCCTAGTTGCAGGTGAAGATTGGAGATCGTTCTTTGTTGGAACATTGTTTATTTTGGGATATCACTATATTATCTTGTTATCTTAATGCATCTATATACTTGGTAAAGGGTGGAAGGCTCGGCCTTTTGCCTAGTGTTTTGTTCCACTCTTGCCGCCCAAGTTTCTGTCATATCGGTGTTATGTTCCTGGATTTTGCGTTCCTTACGCGGTTGGGTGATAATGGGAACCCCTTGACAGTTCGCCTTGAATAAAACTCTTCCAGCAATGCCCAACTTTGGTTTTACCATTCGCCACCTAGCTTCTTTTTCCCTTGGGTTCCGCGGACTCAAGGGTCATCTTTATTTAAACCCCCGGGCCAGTGCTCCTCTGAGTGTTGGTCCAACCTGTCAGCTGCCGGTGGCCACCAGGGGCAACACTGGGCTAGCCTACCGGAACCTTGGACAATCCGGTGTGCCCTGAGAACGAGATATGTGCAGCTCCTATCGGGATTTGTCGGCACATTCGGGCGGTGTTGCTGGTTTAGTTTTACCCTTGTCGAGGATGTCTTGTAGAACCGGGATGCCGAGTCTGATCGGAATGTCTCGGGAGAAGGTTTATCCTTCGTTGACCATGAGAGCTTGTGATGGGCTAAGTTGGGACTCCCCTGCATGGATTTGAACTTTCGAAAGTCGTGCCCGCGGTTATGGGCAGATGGGAATTTGTTAATGTCCGGTTGTAGATAACATGAACCTTAACTTAATTAAAATGAATCAACTGCGTGTGTAGCCGTGATGGTCTCTTCTCGGCGGAGTTCGGGAAGTGAACACGGTGTTGGAGTAATGCTTGACGTAGGTTGTTCTAGGATCACTTCTTGATCATAGTTCTTCGTTCGTGCTTTGCCTTCTTTTCTCGCTCTCTTTTGCGAACAGGTTAGCCACCATATATGCTATTCGCTTTCTGCAGCTCCACATATTACCTTGCCTTACCTATAAGCTTAAATAGTCTTGATCGCGAGGGTGCGAGATTGCTGAGTCCCCATGGCTCATAGTTTACTTCCAAACCAGATACAGGGACCGATGATACCGTTCCAGATGATGCGCTTGAGCTCAAGTGGGAGTTCGACGAAGACTCATGCCGTTACTATGTGTCTTTCCATGATGATCAGTAGTGGTGCCCAGTTGGGGCGATCGGGACCGTGTCGCATGTTGGGGTTGATCTTTTATTTTGGTACCATAGTCGGACCATGAGTGTATTGGATGATTGTAATGTTATTTATATATTTGTGTGATGTGGCGAGTGTAAGCCAACTATGTACCTTTTCCCCTATTATCTATTTACATGGGTTGTTGTGAAGATTACCTTACTTGCGGCATTGCTTTCAATGCGGTTATGCCTCTAAGTCGTGCTTCGACACGTAGGAGATATAGCCGCATCGAGGGCGTTACAAGTTGGTAATCAGAGCCTTCCCCGACCTTAGGAGCCCCCTGCTTGATCGAATTAGCTGTTGTTGTTGAGTCTATAAAAATGTTTTGAGTCATTTAGGAATTATATATCGGAGAGTTTAGGAATTCTTTTTACTCCCCAGTCCCTTCATCGCTATGGTAAGGCATCCTGACGTAGAGTTTTGACTCTTCTCTTCTCAAATTTCACTAAAAAAAATTTAGGATCACGCGGGTATCTTGGAATCGTTTCGATCGATTTGTGACGAGAACATTGTTCTTGGTGGCTCCTGTCATTTAGGGGTTGTGGCAGTGTCCCGGGGAGTTGAGCTCCGAGGTGTTGTCGTCACAATTTTATCGTTGCAGTTCTGGAATACCTGAGTTTAGTTTCGCCGACATCGAAAATCTCTTTTATGCAGTTGTTGGTGAGATAACCTCGACGCCACCCAGTATTGGGGCGGGAGTTCGGGAGTATTGCCATAACTTGTATAACGGATGCTTTTCGAAGGTTGAGGTAGACGATTTCCGAAGTTTTTCTCGGTTATGTGTTGAAGGATGGATACAGCTGGATGTAGGATTTGCTAGATTTGGGTGAGATATTATGCTTCCCCCGTATCCCCAACACCTGATTGCATAACCGGAAAGGTTCGGGAGTTTCATAGGTGGGAATTCTTGTAGATCTAGTTCTTCTTCCGCGAATATTAGGTTTGAGATTGGGTGATCCTTACCGAGTATTCGTTCTTGCTCCATACCTTGTTGGTTTTTTCCTTCTTCCTCAATTCTAAGCGGCTTCTCAATTTATGGATATGTGACCATTTCAATTGGAATGCATTCGTTCATTTTGTTCGGGTGTGAAGACTATATTTTGCAATTTCAACCCGTTCGGTTCAGCTAATGGATGTCAACCTCTTCAGGATGGCTCCTCCAACGTGCACGACTCCGAATCCTGATCCGCCACCACCACCTCCACCTCCAGAGGCATGGCAGGCTGTGATGGCCGCTACCAATGCAAACACGCAGCTGATCATGCAACTTCTTCAAGAGCGCAACCAAGGGAACCAGGGCAACAAATCAGAATCACTTTGCTACACTCAACCAGTTCCTTGCTAACCAGCCAAAGACCTTCAGCAATTGTGTTGAGGCAACAGACGCTGATGATTGGCTCGTGGACATAGGCAAGCATTTCAATTGCAGTAACGTCAAGCCTGAGGACTTCGTAAAGTTCGCTTCCTTCCCACTCAAAGACCAAGCTGCGGAATGGTTTCAGCAGTACAAAGATTCCAGAGGAGGCCGTGTGATTAACTGGGATGAATTCCGTCAAGACTTCAAAGCTCATCATATTCCTCAGAGCGTGGTTGAAAGCAAGTGTGAGGAATTCCGCAACCTGAAGCAAGGCTCTATGTCTGTCTATGAGTACAACAAGATGTTTTAGAAGCTCGCCCGTTTTGCTAAGCAGGACGTCCCTGACGAGAAGAGCATGATATACCAGTTTAGGGGTGGTCTTAGAGAAGAAATCCAGCTAGCTCTTGTCCTCTTTGAGCCCAGGAGGTACGATGAGTTTTACAACATGGCAATGAAGCAAGAGACTGCTCAACTGAAGTGCGATGCTTCCAAGAAGCGAGTCAGAGATGCTACTCCTTCTTCCTCAACTCAAGTGGCTAAGCAGCAGAAGTATTGGCTTCCTCCTCCTCCATTCCGTCAGCCTTATCAGCAGAAGAGCAAAGGTGGCAGTGGATCTTCCCACCCACCCAACCCTGGCTTTCAGAACAAGACTTCGTCTCAAGCTCCAAGATCGAGTGCTCTGTATCACCGTCCGCTTTCAGAGGTCACGTGCAACAAGTGCCAACAGAAGGGTCACTATGCCAACAAATGCTTCAATCAGAGGCGTCTCCCTCCTCCTCCTCTTGTGAGATCGGCAAGTACAGCTGTGGTCAAGCATAACCCCAAGCACGCCAAGGTCAACTTGATGAATGCAGCTCAGGCAGAGGACTCTTCAGATGTCATCATGGGTAACCTTCCTGTTAACGATGTTCCTACAAAAGTACTTTTTGACACTGGTGCATCGCATTCTTTCTTGTCATTCCCATTTGCATCGAAGCACAATGTTGATACTGAGGTTATGCCCAAAGTCATGCAAGTTGTTTCTCCCGGCAAGCTTTTGACTTCTAGTTTGGTTGCTCCCGATGTCTCTATCACGTGGGCGACTACAAGTTTCTGTCCTCTCCGGTGGTTCTTGGAAACTCGGATATTGATCTTATTCTCGGAATGGATTGGCTTTCTAAGCACAAGGCACATCTTGATTGTGCAGCCAGGCAGATTCAATTGACTCATTCGTCTGAGGATGTTTGTCTTTGCCGCTCGTGATGATACCATCTGTCTGTTTTCTCTCAATGAGAAGGGTGAAATGGATGCCATCTCTCCAATTCCAGTCGTTTGCGGATATCAAGATGTCTTTCCAGAAGAGCTTCCAGGAATGCCTCCGCACCAGCCAGTTGAATTCGTCATCGATCTTGAGCTTGGCACGGAACCTGTTTGCAAACGTCCTTACAAGCTCGGACCTGAAGAGTTGAAAGAGCTGAAGAAGCAACTCGATATTCAAGAGAGAATGGGTCTCATCCGACCTAGTTCTTCTCCGTGGGGTTGTGGAGTTCTTTTTGTGAAGAAGAAGGATGGAACGGACCGACTCTGTGTTGACTACCGTCCATTGAACAACAAGACTATCAAGAACAAGTACCCACTTCCCAACATCAATGAGCTGTTCGAACAACTCAAAGGTGCCCAAGTATTCTCCAAGCTTGATCTCCGTATGGACTATCACCAGATTCGAATCCGTGAGCAACATATTCCCAAGACGGCTTTCAGAACAAGCTATGGTTCATATGAATACACTATCATGTCTTTTGGCCTCGTCAATGCTCCTCCGATTTTCTCTCACGTGATGAACTTCATCTTCAACGCCTACACAAATGACTTTGTCTTGGTCTACCTCGATGACATTCTGGTCTTTTCCAAGAACAAGGAAGATCATGCCAAGCACTTGTGTTTGGTGCTTGATAAGCTCAGAGAACATCAGTTCTACGCCAAGTTCTCAAAGTGCGAGTTTTGGCTCGATGAGGTTCTTTATCTTGGGCATATCATCTCTGCCAAGGGCATAGCGGTGAATCCTGAGAAGGTGTCTGCAATTGTGAATTGGGAACCACCTCAGAACGTGAAGCAACTCCGCAGCTTCCTTGGTCTCGCAAGCTACTGTCGAACGTTCGTTGAGAACTTTTCAAAGATCGCGAAGCCTCTTTCAAACCTTCTCCAGAAGCACGTCAAGTACGTTTGGTCTCCGGAATGTGACATCGCTTTCAACACTTTGAAAGAGAAATTGGTCATTGCTCCAGTTCTGACTCCTCCTGATGAATCCAAACCGTTCGAGGTCTTCTGCGATGCCTCTCTTCAAGGTCTTGGTGCAGTGTTGATTCAAGAAAAGAAAGTTGTGGCTTATACCTCTCACCAGTTGAAGCCCAACGAGAAGAACTACCCCACTCATGACCTCGAGTTGGCGGCAGTTGTGCATGCTCTTTTGACTTGGAGACATCTCTTATTGGGAAGAAAAGTGGACATCTTCACTGACCACAAGAGTCTCAAGTACATCTTCACTCAGCCTAATCTCAACCTCAGGCAGACTTGTTGGGTCGAAATGATTCAAGAGTATAATCCGAGCATTGAGTATACTCCAGGCAAGGCCAATGTGATTGCTGACGCTTTGAGCAGGAAGGCTTACTGCAACAGTCTGATTATCAAGCCTTACCACCCCGAGCTTTGTGAAGCTTTCCACAAACTCAATCTGCAAGTTTTTCCTCAAGGTTTCCTCGCCAACCTTCAAGTCTCTCCTACTTTGGAAGATCAGATTCGCGAGGCTCAACTTCTTGATGCTATGGTGAATAAGGTGAAGATTGGGATTGCCAAGAGTCAACCCAAGTACAAGTGCTATCGCCTTGATGACAAGGATACTCTCTTCTTCGAGGATCGCATTGTTGTGCCTAAAGGTGACCTTCGTAAAGTTATTATGAATGAGGCTCACAATTCACTCCTCTCCATCCACCCTGGGAGTACGAAGATGTATCAGGACCTCAAGCAGGCTTATTGGTGGACTCGAATGAAGCGCGAGATTGCTCAGTTCGTTAATGAATGTGATGTCTGCAGAAGAGTGAAGGCAGAACACCAATGACCAGCGGGTCTCCTCCAACCTCTTGCCATTCCAGAATGGAAGTTTGACCACATTGAGATCGACTTGGTGACTGGGTTTACAAAGTCCAAGCGTGGCAATGATGCTATATTCGTTGTCATCGACAAACTCACTAAAGTGGCTCACTTTCTGCCTATCAAAGAGTCTATCACTGCAGCTCAATTGGCGGAGCTTTATACCTCTCGGATTGTCTCTCTGCACGGCATTCCACAGTTGATCTCTTCAAACTGTGGCAGCATCTTTACCTCCAAGTTTTGGGATTCTTTTCAGAAGGCCATGGGCACCAACATCCGCTTCAGCACAGCTTTTCATCCTCAAACTAGCGGTCAAGTTGAGCGTGTCAATCAGATTCTTGAAGATATGCTCAGAGCTTGCGTTATCTCTTTCGGTATGAAGTGGGAAGATTGTCTTCCATATGCCGAATTCTCCTACAACAACAGTTTTCAAGCAAGTTCGGGCAAGGCCCCATTCGAAATTCTCTATGGCAAGAAGTGTCGTACTCCTCTTAACTGGTCAAAGACCGGTGAACGTCAACTTTTTGGAAAGTGATGGTCTCTTCTCGGCGGAGTCCGGGAAGTGAACACGGTGTTGGAGTAATGCTTGACGTTGGTTGTTCTAGGATCACTTCTTGATCATAGTTCTTCGTTCATGCTTTGTCTTCTTTTCTCGCTCTCTTTTGCGAACAGGTTAGCCACCATATATGCTAGTCGCTTGCTGCAGCTCCACATATTACCTTGCCTTACCTATAAGCTTAAATAGTCTTGATCGCAAGGGTGCGAGATTGCTGAGTCCCCGTGGCTCATAGTTTACTTCCAAACCAGATACAGGGACCGATGATACCGTTCCAGATGATGCGCTTGAGCTCAAGTGGGAGTTCGACGAAGACTCACGCCGTTACTATGTGTCTTTCCCTAATGATTAGTAGTGGTGCCCAGTTGGGGCGATTGGGACCGTGTCGCATGTTGGGGTTGATCTTTTATTTTGGTACCGTAGTCGGACCATGAGTGTATTGGATGATTGTAATGTTATTTATGTATTTGTGTGACGTGGCGAGTGTAAGCCAACTATGTACCTTTTACCATATTATCTATGTACATGGGTTGTTGTGAAGATTACCTTACTTGCGACATTGCTTTCAATGCGGTTATGCCTCTAAGTCGAGGGCATTACACCCTATGAGAGGAGCGTTGGTTATGACGATGGCGATGATTTTCCCCTCTCGGAGGGAAGTTTCCCTCGCAGAACAGCTCCGCTGGAGCCCTAGATTGGTTCTGCCAAGGTTCCGCCTCGTGGCGGCGGAGTTTCGTTCGAGAAGATGCTTCTGATTTTTTTCTCATCGAAAGACATCATATAGCAGAAGATGGCCATCGGAGGGCCACCAGGGGGCCCACGAGGTAGGGGGCGCGCCCAGGGGGTAGGGCGCACCCCCACCCTTGTGGGCAGGGTGTGGCCCCCCTGGTGAACTTCTTGCGCTCAGTATTTTTTATATATTCTGAAATTGACTTCCCTGAAGTTTCAGGACTTTTGGAGCTGTGTAGAATAGGTCTCTAATATTTGCTCCTTTTCCAGCCCAGAATCCCAACTGCCGGCATTCTCCCTCTTTATGTAAACCTTGTAAAATAAGAGAGAATAGGCATAAGTATTGTGACATAATGTGTAATAACAGCCCATAATGCAATAAATATCGATATAACAACATGATGCAAAATGGACGTATCAACTCCCCCAAGCTTAGACCTTGCTTGTCCTCAAGCGAAAGCCGAAATCAAAAATGTATGTCCACATGTGTAGAGATAGAGGTGTCGATAAAAATAATACGGACATGAGGGCATCACGATCATTCTTAGAACAACAACTTATATAATTCTTGTCAGATGATTTCTTATGCTAGAATAATAATTCAATCACAATTTCAAGTATGAATCGTAAACTTCATTGAAAACTAACAAACTATAATCTCAGTCATTGGAGCAATTGCAATTTATCATAACATAGGAAAGAGTCAATATAAGAGCTTTTCAGCAAGTCCACGTACTCAACTATCATATAGTCTTTCACAATTGCTGACACTCACGCAGTACTTATGGGTATGGAGTTTTAATCGGACACAGAGAAAGATAGGGACTTATAGTTTTGCCTCCCAACGTTTTTCCTCAAGGATAATGTCAACAATAATAGTTCATGAAAACTCACATCTAATTAGCCATATATACCAGGATCTTTCCAACATACTGTGCTTGCCAAAGGATAAAATGTAAAAAGGAAGGGTGAAGATCACCATGACTCTTATGCAAGGTAGGAGATAAAAGTAAAAGATAGGCCCTTCGCAGAGGGAAGCAGAGGTTGTCATGTGCTTTTATGGTTAGATGCACAAAATCTTAATGCGAAAGAACGTCACTTTATATTGCCACTTGTGATATGGACCTTTATTATGCAGTCTGTCGCTTTTATTTCTTCCATATCACATGATCGTATAAAGTTTATTTTCTCCCACACTAATAAGTCATACATATTTAGAGAGCAATTTTTATTGCTTGCACCGATGACAACTTACTTGGAGGATCTTACTCAATCCATAGGTAGGTATGGTGGACTCTCATGGCAAAACTAGTCTAAGCGTATTTGGAAGCACAAGTAGTATCTCTACTTGGTGCGATGAATTTGGCTAGCATGAGGGGGAAAGGCAAGCTCAAGCATGTTGGATGATCCATGACAATATAATTTATCTCAGATGTAAGAAAACATAACCCATTACGCTATCTTCCTTTACCAACGTCAACTCTTGTAGCAACCATACCTCAAACGGTCCAATCTCTATGCTCAGGTGTCATCCCTCGATCAGTAATGCTGACACCACACAATACTTGAAGGATTTATAACAGACTAGCAATCACACACTTATTACATCGAGTGTCTCAAAAGAGAACTTATTACAATAAATATGGCTTAAGGCCATCTAATAACGATAACAGCGGAAGGCTTGGAAGATAAGTGAGTCCATCAACTCCAACAGCATCACTTAGTATAGAACCACGACCTAAGGCACCTTAATCGTCGTTTGAAAAGTCTACAACATTAACGTTGCAGCCCAAAACGGGTCAGCACATGGAATATGCTGGCAATGTAACACATAGAGAGTAATAAAAGAATATGGCTATTCTATATGCATATATGGCTGGTGGAAAGCTCTATGGTTACAGTTTTGCGAAACCCATTTTTTCCCTACTATAAAGGAATAAATTTTATTTAACTATCATGGTAGTTGTTAAACATTGAGAATGGTTGACAGCATTCTCAATCCCAATTAAACAACATCATTAAAAACCCAACAAAATTAATTAGAGTAACATGATGAGATTCACATGATAATCCAAGTACTAGATACTCAAGACGTCCATAACCGGGGATATGGCTAACCATGATTAGTTTATACACTCTGCAGAGGTTTGCGCACTTTTCCCCACAAGACCCGATCTCCTCCGTTGGATTTCTCGCACTACAAGGTGTTTGAGAAACGGATGACCGAGACATAGTCTTTCAGAAGCGCTAGCACCTTACGAACGGGTAGACCGTACCAACCTACATCCCCTACATCTGCTAGTCTACCACTGTAAGAGTTCGCACGACTTAGTCAACTATGCTAGAGCCCATAGTAGCTTGTGGCTGCACACGGAAGTTTCTAGCATGAATAATCTCATGATCCCTTTGAGCCTGGGTGGCGGTCCAAAAGAAAACAGGCAATCGCTGGAATACCCAGGTGCCTCAATCCACCCAGATGTGTGTTTAGGTTGCCACCTTAAATAAACCATTAATTAACAATCTCACATCTGTCATGGATACACTCACCCAATCCACGTCTACTAGCATAGCATAGCATAATAAGCAAACGTAGAGTAACTCCCAAAGGTTTGATAATAAACAGGTAATAGGTTCTACCTCAACTACTCCCAAACCCACAATTTAATTAGATCCTAATCATGCAATGTGTGAGGATTGATCTAATGCAATAAAACTGGGTAGTAGGAGGTATGATCAAAGTGTTACTTGCCTTGCTGATGATCCGTGAAACCAAGGGATTCGAAGTAGCAAGCGGCGCACTCCGGGTACTGTATCACAAACAAACAATCATACAATAAGTACTCAACTAATGCACAGGTCAAACTCAAACAAGATATCTAACCAGAAAGTTCAACTTAAGAACTCCGGTTGGCAAAAAGAATCTAAACGAACGAAGCAACGAAAGACAAACGGCAAAAGAAACAAGCTTCATTTACTATTCTGGACATAGGGCAATTTTTACAGTGGCAAAAACTTGTTTGAGTTGGTTAAACGAAAAGAGGGTTTCGAGACGAAACTCCAGGCGCTTGAATCGCCTGATTCCGATAAACGAGCGAAAAGTTAAACTAGAACGAAAATCGGATCAGAGATCGCGATCAGAAAAACCGCGGATTTAATCCGAGAAAAAGAAAAACGAGGAACAGGTTAACGAACAAACGTTCGTTAACATAAACTAAACGAAAAACGCATTCGTTAAAACGAACGGACGAGCGGGCGCTCGCTAAATAAATAAACCGAAAAAACGATCTATTTAAAAAAACAAAAACTAGGGTTTTCTAAAAAAACGAATCGGTTTTTCTCAGAAAACCGGGCGGCGGGGCGGCTACCTCGGCTCGGTCCGGCGGGGCTCCGGCGGGTCGGCGGGAACAGCAGCGCAGGGCGGTGGGACGGCGGCGGCAACATGCTGCGGCGGGGATGCGGGGCGGTGGCGGCGGCGACTCGGGGCTCCAGTGGGGCCCTGGGGTGGCTATTTAAAGGAGGGGGGTTGACTTGGGGAGGGGGTCGGCGGCACGAGGCGGCTCCGGCTCGGACTCCTCCCGAGTCCGGCGGGGAAGGCGGCGGCGGCTGGGCCTGCCTAGCTCGGCTGGGCCCTTGGCCCAGTTGGGTGCGGTTCTCTCTTAAAAAAACAATTTCGCTACGCCCAAAAAAATCTAGAAAAATGAATAAAAATCTAAAAATGCCAAAAAATCCAGTCTAAATAAAATATTTAGAACGGGATGAACATTTTTTGGCTCTAAATGCAATTTTTGAAAACGTGCAATTTTTCCTAAATTCAAATAAAATAGCCAATAAAACCAAAATAAAACCTTATTTGATTTTTTATTAAATCCTCAATATTTCTTTATTTTTGGGAAAGTCATTTTATTCCCTCTCTCATATTTTGATAATAGAAATAATTGAAGATAAAATAAATAAAATCAAATGATCCTATTTTCAAAGTTTGAGAAAAACTCAAATATGAAAATAACGAAATCCCCAACTCTCTCCGAGGGTCCTTGAGTTGCGTATAATTTCTAGGATCCACCAAAAGCAATAAAATATGATATGCAATGATGATCTATTGTATAACATTCAAATTGAAAATTTGGGATGTTACAAACCTACCCCCCTTAAGATGAATCTCGCCCTCGAGATTCGGGTTGGCTAGAAAATAGGTGAGGGTGGTCCTTCAGCAATTCTTCCTCTCGCTCCCAGGTGGCTTCATCCTCCGTGTGGTGGCTCCACTGAACCTTGCAAAACTTGATAACCTTGCTGCGGGTGACTTGACTGGCATACTCGAGAATCTTGACTGGTTTCTCCTCATAGGTCAAATCACTGTCCAACTGAATTGCTTCCAGGGGCACTATATCTCTCAGCGGTATGTCAGCCATATCTGCGTGGCACTTCTTCAACCGGGAAATGTGGAACACGTCGTGAACTCCTAATAATCCTTCAGGCAACTCCAACTTATAGGCAACTTCTCCCATGCGTTCCAAAACTTTGTATGGGCCTACAAAATGTGGCGCTAATTTTCCCTTAACTCCAAAGCGCTTAACTCCTCGAAGTGGTGATACTCGAAGATAAACTCGGTCTCCGACTTCGTAAATTGTCTCCTGGCGTTTTGAATATGCGTAGCTCTTTTGCCTGGACTGGGCTACCTTGAGCCTATCGCGAATCAATTTCACTTTCTGTTCAGACTCCTTAATCAGATCCGGTCCAAACAACTGATGGTCTCCAACTTCATCCCAGGACAATGGGGTCCTGCACCTGCTTCTGTACAAGGCTTCTAAAGGGGCCATATTCAAACTGGATTGATAACTGTTGTTGTAAGAGAACTCTGCATATGGAAAATTCTCGTCCCAACTAGATCCGTAATCTAGCGCACAAGCTCTTAACATATCCTCCAAAATCTGATTGACTCGCTCGGTCTGTCCATCTGTCTGTGGATGGAAAGCTGTACTAAACTCTAGTCTGGTACCCAAAGTTTCATGCAACTGATTCCAGAACTTTGAGGTAAATTGGGTTCCTCTATCTGATACAATGCTCTTTGGAACTCCATGCAGACATACGATTCTGGTCATGTATATCTTTGCCAACTTTGCACTGGTATAGGTAGTCTTCACTTGAATGAAATGAGCTACCTTTGTCAAACGATTGACTACAACCCATATTAAGTCATAGCCTGAACGAGTTTTGGGTAAACCCGTAATAAATCCATGCCTAACTTATCCCACTTCCATTTGGGTATCGCCAATGGCTGTTGCAATCCTGCTGGCTTCTGATGCTCTGCCTTTACTCTCTGACATACATCACAAACTGCTACATACTCCGCAATATCCTTCTTCATTCCGGTCCACCAGAAAGTATCCTTCAAATCCAAATACATCTTGGTATTTCCTGGGTGAATCGAATATGGTGAATCATGTGCCTCTTGCAGAACTAACTTCCTGATCTCCGAATCATTAGGCACATAAACACGGTCTTCAAACCATAGGGTATCATGCTCATCCTCACGAAATCCCTTAGCTTTTCCTTTGCTCATTTTCTCCTTAATAGAGGCAATCTCCTTGTCAGTCCTTTGAGCTTCTCTAATCTTATCCATCAAGGTAGACTGAATCTCCAATGCTGCTACATAGCCTCTCGGAACTATCTCCAAACATAGCTCATGAAGATTTTCAGTTAACTCCCTTGGTAAATCTCCCGTCATTAAGGTGTTGACATGGCTTTTACGGCTCAACGCGTCAGCTACTACGTTAGCCTTTCTGAGGTGATAATGTAATCTCATATCATAATCCTTGATGAGCTCCAACCATCTTCTTTGCCTGAGATTCAACTCTTTCTGCGTGAAAATATACTTCAAACTCTTGTGATCCGTGTACACCTCACAATGGTTTCCAATGAGAAAGTGTCTCCAGGTTTTCAATGCATGCACTACGGCTGCTAACTCCAAATCATGCGTAGCATAATTCAACTCATGAGGCTTAAGCTGTCGTGAGGCATAGGAAACAACTCTTCCTTCCTGCATAAGCACTGCTCCAAGTCCTCGACGTGAAGCGTCGCAATACACCTCATAATCCTTGGTCTGATCTGGCAAAATCAACACAGGTGATGTAACCAAACGTTTCTTCAATCCTGGAAACTAGCCTCACATTCCTCAGTCCATATGAACTTGGTATCCTTTTCAACAACTCCGTCATAGGCTTCGCAATCTTTGAGAAATTCTCAATGAATCTCCGGTAGTATCCTGCGAGTCCAAGAAAACTCCGGATCTCTCCAACTGTTGTTGGCGCTTCCCAATTGGTCACGGTATCAACTTTAGTGGGATCTACTGCTATACCTTCTCCGGATATAACATGTCCGAGAAATCCGACTTCCTTCAAGCAAAACTCACATTTGCTAAACTTGGCATATAATTGATGTTCTCTGAGCTTTCCAAGTACCAAACGCGAATGCTCCTTATGTTCCTCTTCATTCTTTGAGTAAACCAGGATATCATCAATGAACACTACAACGAACTTATCCAGAAACTCCATAAACACCTTGTTCATCATGTTCATGAAATATGCAGGTGCGTTAGTCAAACCAAATGACATAACGGTATACTCGTACAGCCCATACCTGGTGGTCAAAGCCGTCTTAGGTATATCCTGTTCTCGAATCTTCAACTGGTGGTATCCTGATCGCAGATCGATCTTGGAAAATACCTTAGCTCCTTGCAATTGATCAAACAGATCATTGATCATCGGTAGTGGGTACATTTTCTTGATGGCTGCTTCATTCAATCCTAGATAATCAACAACCATCCTTAACGATCCATCCTTCTTTTCCACTAGATGTACTGGCGATCCCCAAGGTGAAGAACTTGGGCGAATATATCCTTATCCAGTAACTCCTTAATCTGCTTCTTAATCTCCACCAAATCCTTTGCGGGCATCCTATATGGTCTCTTTGATATTGGCCCTGTGCCTGGCAAAAGCTCAATCAAAAACTCAATATCTCTATCCGGTAGCATGCCTGGCAATTCCTCTGGAAATACATCCGGGAAATCCTTCACCAGTGGTACTTCCTCCTGCACAATTCTTGTTAAACAATTTACTTGAGTCCTCTTTGGCACATGCCGTGATACATACTTGATCCTTCTTCCTTCTGGGGTGGTAAGCAAAATTGACTTACTGGCACATTCAATATTCCCTTCATACTTTGACAACCAATCCATGCCTAATATCACACCAATCCTTGAGATTCCAATACTATTAGGTTTGAGGGAAATACGTAGTTACCAATCCTTAATGGTAACCGATCGCACCATAGGCTAGCCATATACTCTGCTCCAGGCGAGGTTACTAACATGGGTGACCTAAGGGCTTGGGTTGGCAGTTTATACTTATCCACAAATCACCTTGATATGTATGAATTTGATGCACCAGTATCAAAAAGAACGAGTGCAGTAAATGACTTAACCAAAAACTTACCGATTACTGCATCCGGCTGCTCTTCAACCTCCTCCACGTTAACGTGGTTCACCTGTCCCCTGTTGAAAGGGTTCGGCTTCTTCCCAGAGCTTCCATTGCCATTTCCATTCTGGGATTCAGGACATTCATGGGCATAATGTCTGGTCTTCTGGCACTTAAGGCAAGTGACTTGGCTCAGGTCTTTCTTGGCTGGGGTTGATGGGTTGGTGTGGTTCTGGCCGTTGCTTCCTCCATTCCCATTACCATTCTTGGGGCCATTGTGATTGTGTGAGCTACCTCCTCCATGGGTATGCTGAAAATGTCCTCCCGGTCTAGGGCTAAAACATGGCTTCTGCTGAGCTCCAGAATTGTACTTCCCTTGCCCATACTTCCTCATGCGGTTCTCAATTTGCTGCTGCTTCCCTTCAATCATGAGAGCACGATCTACCAACTCCTGGTAGTTGTTGAAGGTTGCTACCATCAACTGCATGCTCAACTCATCAATCAATCCTTCCAGAAATTTCTCCTGCTTAGATGCATCCGTAGCAACGTCATCTGGGCATAACGTGCTAGCTTACTAAAGTCCTCCACATACTGGCCAATTGTTCGTCCTCCTTGGCGCAAGTTGCGAAACTCTCGCTTCTTCATGGACATAGCTACTGCTGAAACATGGGCAGTACAAAAAGCCTGCTGAAACTGGTCCCACGTGACAGTGTCGACAGGGAAAGTGGTTGTGAAATTCTCCCACCATGATGTTGCGGGTCCTTCCAGCTGATGTGCGGCAAACTTCACCTTTTCCGCATCTGTGCATCCTACCGTGGTCAACTCTCTTGCTGTCTTGCGGAGCCAATCATCTGCTACTATCGGCTCGGTGCTATTGGAAAACACCGGCGGATTCAGCCTAAGAAAACGCGCTAAGTGATCAACAGGTGGTAGTGGTGGTGGTGGGTTGTTGTTGTTGTTGTTCCCCTGATTCCGATTCTGGACTAGCAACTGCATCAACGTGTTCTGCTGCTGGATCAACTGGGTGAGCTCCGGTGGGAAGGTAAATCCGGGGTCACGTCTCGGAGGCATCTGAGGGTTTAGAAAAGATGAGATTTAAGAATAGAGGGGGTCTAAAGAGAAAACACTACCCATATGCACATGAGGCAAAAGCAAACAATTCACTTCATTCAATCAATCAAACAAGGGCATACAATCGATCTAACTATCGCAAAAGTGCTCGACTACTATATTTACATGGTGGACTACTACTACTGATGGGGTGGTCTACTAGAAATATTCTTCGGTTGCAGACTCCATGATATCTGCTCCAGCTTCATCAACATAGTCATCATCGCTATCATCTGGATCCGAGTCGGTGTCGTCGATGATGATGTAGTCTTCTGGGCGAATCTCCTTGGGTTCTTCGTCTTCTTCTACTAGTGTAGGGCCTCCCATGAATATTCCAATCTTCTTGATCAGATCGTCATTCTTTTCCACTAATACTTCGATTTCCTCTTCAAAATCTTCACGTGTAGCCTTGAGTTCTTCCTCCAGTTCCTTGATTCTTGTCCTCACCTTCTTTAGATCTATCATGTCGGCGCACATCTGGTTCTCCTGACGTCGAATGTGTTGGTTTAACTCCTGGATAAAAGCTGCAATTGATCTATCCTTCCTGGTGCTGATCATCTCCCAGTGCTCATCTCGGCGCCCACAAATCTGGTAGATAGTATCCTTGAGATCATTGCGGTAAACTTCTCCAATGCGTCCCATGGCGATGTGAGCTGCCATGCTCTTTCCTAGACTCCATGTTGGTGCATCAAAAGAAAGCTCTATGGGCTAAGTGACTGGCATGAACGTCCTTCCTGGAACTTGAACTTGAATCATCCAGCGCTCTTCTTCAGGTAGAGTGGCGTTGTAGGTTCCGGTGAAGCTTGGTACTCCTATGTTCAGGTATCTAGTGACTTCCTTCAAGTGACGTCCAAAGGGTGTATCTTCATCCGGTTGCGTGAACTTGTTCCTTGCATCCGCCATCCTAAAAGAGTAGAAAAGATGAGAGCTCAGAAGGAGAAGAGTGAGTAGTGATCTAGGGTTTTAGCTTAGTGGTCGTGTCCTACAATCAGCGTGTGCTCTGATACCATCTTGTAGCGACCAGACCTCAAACGGTCCAATCTCTGTGCTCAGGTGTCATCCCTGGATTAGTAATGCAGACACCACACAGTACTTGAAGGATTTATAACAAAGTAACAATCACACACTTATTACATCGAGTGTCTCAAAAGAGAACTTATTACAATAAATATGGCTTAAGGCCATCTAATAACGATAACAGCGGAAGGCTTGGAAGATAAGTGAGTCCATCAACTCCAACGGCATCACTGAGTATAGAACCACGACCTAAGGCACCTTAATCGTCGTCTGAAAAGTCTGCAACATTAACGTTGCAGCCCGAAACGGGTCAGCACATGGAATATGCTGGCAATGTAACACATAGAGAGTAATAAAGAAATATGGCTATTCTATATGCATATATGGCTGGTGGAAAGCTCTATGGTTACAGTTTTGCGTAAAGCCAATTTTTCCCTACTGCAAAGGAATAAATTTTATTTAACTATCATGGTAGTTGTTAAACATTGAGAATGGTTGACAGCATTCTCAATCCCAATTAAGCATCATCATTAAAAACCCAACAAAATTAATTTAGAGTAACATGATGAGATTCACATGATAATCCAGGTACTAGATACTCAAGATGTCCATAACCGGGGACACGGCTAACCATGATTAGTTTATACACTCTGCAGAGGTTTGCGCACTTTTCCCCACAAGACCCGATCTCCTCCGTTGGATTTCTCGCACTACATGGTGTTTGAGAAACGGATGACCGAGACATAGTCTTTCAGAAGCGCTAGCACCTTACGAACGGGTAGACCGTACCAACCTACATCCCCTACATCTGCTAGTCTACCACCGTAAGAGTTCACACGACTTAGTCAGCTATGCTAGAGCCCATAGTAGCTTGTGGCTGCACACGGAAGTTTCTAGCATGAATAATCTCATGATCCCTTTGAGCCTGGGTGGCGGTCCAAAAGAAAACAGGCAATCACTGGAATACCCAGGTGCCTCAGTCCACCCAAATGTGTGTTTAGGTTGCCACCTTAAATAAACCATTAATTAACAATCTCACATATGTCATGGATACACTCACCCAATCCACGTCTACTAGCATAGCATAGCAATAATAAGCAAACGTAGAGTAACTCCCAAAGGTTTGATGATAAACAGGTAATAGGTTCTACCTCAACTACTCCCCAAACCCACAATTTAATTAGATCCTATTCATGCAATGTGTAAGGATTGATCTAATGCAATAAAACTGGGTAGTAGGAGATATGATCAAAGTGTTACTTGCCTTGCTGATGATCCGTGAAACCTAGGGATTCGAAGTAGCAAGCGGCGCACTCCGGGTACTCTATCGCAAACAAACAAGCATACAATAAGTAGTCAACTAATGCACAGGTCAAACTCGAACAAGAGATCTAACCAGAAAGTTCAACTTAAGAACTCCGGTTGGCAAAAAGAATCAAAACGAAGGAAGCAACGAAAGACAAACGACCAAAGAAACAAGCTTCGTTTACTATTTTGGACCTAGGGCAATTTTTAAAGTGGCAAAAACTTGTTTGAGTTGGTTAAACGGAAAGAGGGTTTCGAGACGAAACTCCAGGCGCTTGAATCGCCTGATTCCGATAAACGAGCGAAAAGTTAAACTAGAACGAACATCGGATCAGAGATCGCGATCAGAAAAACCGCGGATTTAATCCGAGAAAAAGAAAAACGACGAACAGGTTAACGAACGGACGTTCGTTAACAGAAACTAAATGAAAAACACGTTCTTTAAAATGAACGAACGAGAGGGCGCTCGCTAAATAAATAAACCGGAAAAAACGATCTATTTAAAAAACGAAAACTAGGGTTTTCTAAAAAAACGGATCGGTTTTTCTCAGAAAACCGGGCGGCGGGGCGGCTACCTCGGCTCGGTCTGGCGGGGCTCCGGCGGGTCGGCGGCTATGCGAGGCGGCGACAATAGCAGCGCGGGGCGGCGGCGGCGGCGGCGCGCGGCGGGGATGCGGGGCGGGGCAGCGGTGACTCGGGGCTCCAGGGGGGGCGGGGTGGCTATTTAAAGGAGGGGGGTTGACTTAGGGAGGGGGTCGGCGGCACGAGGCAGCTCTGGCTCGGACTCCTCCCGAGTCCGCGGGGGAAGGCACCGGCGGCTGGGCCGTCCTGGCTCGGCTGGGCCCTTGGCCCAGTCGGGCGCGGGTCTCTCTTTTTTTCTTAAACAATTTCGCTGCGCCTAAAAAAATCAAGAAAAATAAATAAAAATCTAAAAATGCCAAAACAAATTTTCTTCGACTAAATAAAATATTTAGAACAGGATGAACATTTTTTTGCTCTAAATGCAATTTTTGAAAACGTGCAATTTTTCCTAAATTCAAATAAAATAGCCAATAAAACCAAAATAAAACCTTATTTGATTTTTTATTAAATCCTCAATATTTCTTTATTTTTGGGAAAGTCATTTTATTCCCTCTCTGATATTTTGATAATAGAAATAATTAAAGATAAAATAAATAAAATCAAATGATCCTATTTTCAAAATTTGAGAAAAACTCAAATATAAAATAACGAAATCCCCAACTCTCTCCGAGGGTCCTTGAGTTGCGTAGAATTTCTAGGATCCACCAAAAGCAATAAAATATGATATGCAATGATGATCTATTGTATAACATTCCAAATTGAAAATTTGGGATGTTACAACTCTTTAGCATGTCATATTTCAATGAGTGCCCACAATCATAAAAGATGTCCAAGATAGTATATTTATGTGTGAAGACCCCTCTTTTTGTATTACTTCCTATTAATTGCAACGATGACCAAAACTATGTTTGTCAACTCTCAACAACTTTTATTCATCATACTTTTTCTATGTGAGCTCATTACTCTCCATAAGATCCTTATGATCTTTTGGTTTCCTTTTTATTTCTTTCTCTTTTCTTTTATTCACTTAGGATCATGGAAAAATAATCAAGCCCTTTACTCAACACTAATCTTTATTATATAGCTCACGGACTCGATTACATAGAAGGATCATAAAGCAAAACTCACAACTAGATCATACTAAGAACTTTTATTCTACTAGATCAAGATATTACCAAAAGGATCGAACTAAGAAAAAAACGGTAAAGATAAAAGTGATGGTGATACGATACCGAGGCACTCCCCCAAGCTTGGCAGTTACCAAGGGGAGTGCCAATACTAGATACTCGATTCTTCTTTGTTGGTGGAGAAGGTGATGGTTTTGTTGATGGCGTAGGCTTGTCGTCCTTCTTCCAAGGCATAGGCTCACCATCATAGAAGGATGATCGAGTATCATGAAACCTCAAATCTGCAGCCAAACTCATCCTATTGAATCTATATTCATGCTCACAGTTTTGATTTTGCAGGTCATAGATCTGGGCTTGGAGGTGCTCGTTTTTCTCATGAATCTTGAAGATGGCCTCCCCAATGTCCTTGATATCCAGCTTGTGGTTGTTGGTGAACTCCATGATCATAATGTGACTGGAATCGAGTCCACGCTCCACCATCTCCTGACACTTGAAAACTTCTTGCTCCAATGCCTCGAGCCTTGCCTCCGTGCTTCCGGTCTTCCTTGGTCCCTCAACATCGCGGATGTGCAACAACCCCTCACGCATCTCAATGGTTTGAGGGTGTTGCAGCACCTCCTCGAGGTAGGGGTTGATGACCTTCTCGAAGAACTGGTCCTTGGGGGCACTTGAAGACGTCATGATGACCTGGATCTGTCAGAAAAACAGCTTGAAACAAAGACATGAGATTTTTGCGTGATACGGGAGTCAAAACCTCCGGGAGATTATATAATGAATTTTTACCGACCATAATACGTGTCGTGTAAGAAAATGGAGTCCGGAAAGCGCACGAGGTGCCCACGAGGTAGGGGGCGCGCCCTCCACCCTCGTGGACGCCTTGTGTCCTTCCTGGACTGCTACTTATTTTTCTATTTTTCTAAATATTCCAAAACAGAGAAATATTGCCTTAAAAACTGTTTTGGAGTCAGTTTACTTACCGTACCACATACCTATTCCTTTTCGGAGTCTGAAACATTCCGGAAAGTGTCCCTTATGTATTCCTCCGGGGTTATGGTTTCAATAACATTGGTTTCAACATTTATAGGATTACCTGAGATATAATGTTTAATTCTTTGACCGTTCACCGCCTTCGGATTTGTGCCTTCGAAATTGTTGATTTTTATGGCACCGGAACAATAGACCTCCTCGATAACTTAAGGACCTTCCCATTTAGAGAGAAGTTTTCCTGCAAAAAATCTTAAACAAGAGTTGTATAGCAATACATAATCACCTACATTATACTCACACTTTTGTATCCTTTTATCATGCCATCTTTTAAATTTGTTTAAATAATTTGGCATTCTCATAGGCTTGGGTTCTCGATTCATCAAGTGAGCTAATGTCAAATAACCTCTTCTCACCGGCAAGTTTGAAATCATAATTGAGCTCTTTAATAGCCCAATATGCCTTGTGTTCTAGTTCGAGAGGTAAGTGACATGCTTTTCCATAAACCATTTTATACGGAGACATACCCATAGGATTTTTATATGAAGTTCTATAGGCCCATAATGCGTCATCAAGTTTCTTGGACCAATTCTTTCTAGATCTATTAATAGTCTTTTGTAAAATTAATTTGAGCTCTCTATTACTCAATTCTACTTGACCACTAGACTAAGGGTGATAAGGATATGCAATTCTATGATTAACATCATACTTAGCAAGCATTTTACGGAAAGCACCATGAATAAAATGTGAACCACCATCAGTCATTAAATATCTAGGGACTCCAAATCTTGGGAAAATAACTTCTTTAAGCATTTTAATAGAAGTGTTATGATCAGCACTACTAGTTGGAATAGCTTCTACCCACTTAGTAACGTAATCAACAACAACTAAAATATGTGTATAACTGTTAGAGGCAGGAAAAGGTCCCATATAGTCAAAGCCCCAAACATCAAATGGTTCAATAACGAGTGAATAGTTCATAGGCATTTCTTGACGTCTACTAATATTACCAATTCTTTGACATTCATGACAAGATAAGACAAACTTACGGGCATCTTTGAAGAGAGTAGGCCAATAAAAACCAGATTGCAATACCTTATGTGCAGTTCTATCTCCAGCATGGTGTCCTCCATAAGCTTCGGAGTGACACTTGTGTAGGATCTATTCCTGTTCATGCTCAGGTACACAACGTCTAATAACACCATCTACTCCTTCTTTATAAAGATGTGGGTCATCCCAAAAGTAATGTCTCAGATCATAGAAGAAGTTTTTCTTTTGTTGGTATGTGAAACTAGGTGGTATGAATTTGGCAACAATGTAATTAGCATAATCAGCATACCATGGAGCGTATGAGAAGCATGTATGACATTTAATTGCTCATCAGGAAAGCTATCATCAATAGGTAGGGGGTCATCAAGCACATTTTCTAACCTAGAGAAGTTGTCTGCAACGGGGTTCTCAGCTCCCTTTCTATCAACAATATGTAAATCAAATTCTTATAGCAAGAGAACCCATCTAATAAGTCTAGGTTTAGCATCTTTCTTTTCCATAAGATATTTAATAGCAGCATGATCAGTGTGACTAGTTACTTTAGAATCAACAATATAAGGTCTGAACTTATCACAAGCAAATACGACTGCTAAGAATTCTTTTTCAGTAGTAGCATAATTTCTTTGAGCATTGTCTAGGGTTTTACTAGCATATTGAATAACATTTAATTTCTTATCAACTCTTTGCCCTAGAACAGCACCTACAGCATAATCACTACCATCACACATAATTTCAAAGGGTAAATTCCAATCAGGTGGCTGAACAATAGGTGCATAGATCAATGCTTTCTTAAGTATTTCAAATTCTTCTACACAATCATCATCAAAGACAAATGGTATATCTTTTTGTAATAAATTAGTCAGAGGCTGAGAAATTTCTGAGAAGTCCTTAATGAACCTCCTATAAAAACTGGCATGACCAAGGAAACTTCTTATACCTTTGATGTCCTTGGGACATGGCATCTTTTCAATAGCATCAACCTTGGCTTTATTAACCTCAATACCTCTTTCAGAAACTTTATGTCCCATGAAAATACCTTCATTAACCATAAAGTGGCACTTTTCCCAATTCAAGACAAGATTAGTTCCTTAACATCTCTGCAAAACTCGATCAAGGTTGCTTAAGCAGTCATCAAAACAGGATCCATAGACGGAGAAATCGTCCATGAAAACCTCACAAATCTTTTCACAAAAGTCAGAGAATATAGCCATCATGCATCTTTGAAAGGTAGCAGGTGCATTACATAAACCAAAAGGCATACGTCTATAAGCAAAAGTACCAAAAGGACAAGTAAAAGTAGTCTTTGATTGATCCTTGGCTGACACAGGTATTTGAGAGAAACCAGAATAACCATCTAGAAACCAAAAATGTGTATGTTTGGATAATCTTTCTAGCATTTGATCGATAAAAGGTAAGGGGTAATGATCCTTTTTAGTGGCTTTATTTAATTTGCGGAAATCAATTACCATCCTATAACCTGTAATAATTCTTTGAGGAATCAATTCATCTTTATCATTAGGAACGACAGTTATACCTCCCTTCTTAGGGACACAATGGACATGACTTACCCACTAACTATCAGCAACGGGATAAATTATACCTGCCTCAAGGAGCTTTAGTATTTCCTTTCTTACCACTTCTTTCATTTTAGGATTCAGCCATCATTGATGATCACGAACTGGTTTAGCATCTTCTTCCAAATTTATTTTATGTTGACATAGAGCGGGACTAATGCCCTTAAGATCATCAAGAGTATACCCAATAGAAGGACAGTGCTTCTTCAGAGTTTTCAATAATCTCTCTTCCTCATGCTCTGAAAGGTTAGCACTAATAATAACAGGATATATCTTTTTCTCATCAAGATAAGCATATTTAAGAGTATCAGGCAACTGTTTAAGCTCAAACACGGGATCACCCTTGGGTGGAGGAGGATCCCCTAGGATTTCAACAGGCAAATTGCGTTTCAAAATAGGTTCCTGTTTAAAGAATACTTCGTCTATTTCCCTTCTTTCATTTATAAACATATCATTTTCATGGTCTAGCAAATATTGTTCTAAAGGATCACTAGGAGGAACAACAATAGAAGCAAGACCAATAATTTCATCCTTACTAGGCAATTCTTCTTCACGGTGTTGTCTACTAAATTTAGAGAAATTAAATTCATGAGACATATCATCTAAACTGATAGTAACAACATCCTTTTTGCAATCTATCTTAGCATTAACAGTGTTTAAGAAGGGTCTACCAAATATAATGGGACAAAAGCTATCTTGTGGGGAACCAAGAACAAGAAAATCAGCAGGATATTTAGTTTTCCCACACAAGACTTCAACATCTCTAACAATTCCCATTGGTGAAATAGTGTCTCTATTGGCAAGTTTAATTGTGACATCAATATCTTCTATCTCAGCAGGTGCAATATCATGCATAATTTCTTTGTATAAGTCTGTTGGGTTTCGTAGTAATTTCAAAAAAATTCCTACGCACACGCAAGATCATGGTGATGCATAGCAACAAGAGGGGGGGAGTGTGATCTACGTACCCTTGTAGATCGACAATGGAAGCGTTAACTTGGTTGATGTAGTCGTACGTCTCCACGGCCCGACCGATCAAGCACCGAAAGTACGGCACCTCCGAGTTCTAGCACACGTTCAGCTCGATGACGATCCCCGGACTCCGATCCAGCAAAGTGTCAGGGAAGAGTTCCGTCAGCACGACGGCGTGGTGACGATCTTGATGTACTACCGTCGCAGGGCTTCGCCTAAGCACCGCTACAATATTATCGAGGACTATGGTGGAAGGGGGCACCGCACATGGCTAAGAATATGATCACGTGGATCAACTTGTGTCTCTAGGGGTGCCCCGTGCCTCCGTATATAAAGGCTCAAAGGGGGGGGCTGGCCGGCCAAGGGGTGGCGCGCCAGGAGGACTCCTATTCCTTCTGGGAGTAGGACTCCCCCCCTTTCCTAGTTGGAATAGGATTCGCGGAGGGGGGAAAAGAGGAGAGAGAGGAGGAAGGGGGGCCGGCCCCCTCTCCTTTTCCTATTCGGACCAAAGGGGGGGAGGGGCACGCGGCCCATCTCTGGCCACCTCTCCTCTCTTCCACTAAGGCCCACTAAGGCCCATATACCTCCTGGGGGGTTCCGGTAACCTCCCGGTAATCCGGTAAAATCCCGATTTCACTCGAAACGCTTCCGATATCCAAATATAGGCTTCCAATATATCAATCTTTATGTCTCGACCATTTCGAGACTCCTCGTCATGTCCGTGATCACATCCGGGACTCCGAACAAACTTTGGTACATCAAAATGCATAAACTCATAATATAACTGTCATCGTAACCTTAAGCGTGCGGACCCTACGGGTTCGAGAACAATGTAGACATGACCGAGACACGTCTCCGGTCAATAACCTATAGCAGAACCTGGATGCTGATATTGGCTCCTACATATTCTACGAAGATCTTTTATCGGTCAGACCGCATAACAACATATGTTGTTCCCTTTGTCATCGGTATGTTACTTGCCCGAGATTCGATCGTCGGTATCCAATACCTAGTTCAATCTCGTTACAGGCAAGTCCCTTTACTCGTTCCATAATACATCATCCCGCAACTAACTCATTAGTTGCAATGCTTGCAAGGCTTCAGTGATGTGCATTACCGAGAGGGCCCAGAGATACCTCTCCGACAATCGGAGTGACAAATCCTAATCTCGAAATACGCCAACCCAACATGTACCTTTGGAGACACCTGTAGAGCTCCTTTATAATCACCCAGTTACGTTGTGATGTTTGGTAGCACACAAAGTGTTCCTCCGGCGAACAGGAGTTGCATAATCTCATAGTCATAGGAACATGTATAAGTCATGAAGAAAGCAATAGCAACATACTAAATGATCGGGTGCTAAGCTAATGGAATGGGTCATGTCAATCAGATCATTCAACTAATGATGTGATCCCGTTAATCAAATGACAACTCTTTGTCCATGGTTAGGAAACATAACCATCTTTGATTAACGATCTAGTCAAGTAGAGGCATACTAGTGACACTCTGTTTGTCTATGTATTCACACATGTATTATGTTTCCGGTTAATACAATTCTAGCATGAATAATAAACTTTTATCATGATATAAGGAAATAAATAAAAACTTTATTATTGCCTCTAGGGCATATTTCCTTCAAAGTCATAAGGTATTGCACTAGCACTAGCACCCATATCACATAAGCCATGATAACAATGATCTCCTATTTTAACAGAAATAACAGGCATGCCTACCACAGGTCTATTTTTATCTTTAGCACAAGGTTTAGCAATTCTAGCAGTCTCATCAAGGAAATGAATAACATGCCCATCAATATTATCAGACAAGAGATCTTTGACAATAGCAATATCAGGTTCAACTTTAATTTGCTCAGGAGGTGTATAAGTTTCAATATTGCTTTTATGAACCACAGTTGAAGCTTTAGCATGATCCTTTATCCTAACAGGGAAAGGTGGTTTCTCAACATAAGAAGTACGAACAATAGGATCATTATAAGTGACAGTCTTTTCTTCAACTTTAATAGGTGCAGCTACTTTTACTTCTATGGGAGGATGATATTTAAACCACTTCTCCTTGGGGAGATCAACATAAGTAGCAAAAGATTCACAGAAAGAAGCTACTATTTCAGAGTCAAGTCCATATTTAGTGCTAAATTTACGGAAAACATTGGTATCCATAAAAGATTTAACACAATCAAACTTAGGTGTCATACCTGACTTCTTACCTTCGTCGAGGTCCCAATATTAAGAGTTGCGTTTAATTCTTTCCAATAAATTCCATTTGAATTCAATAGTCTTCATCATAAAAGAGCCAGCACAAGAAGTATCGAGCATGGTGCAATTGTTATCAGAAAGCCGAGCATATAAATTTTGAATAATCATTTCTCTTGAGAGCTCATGATTGGGTCATGAATATAACATTGATTTTAGCCTCCCCAAGCTTGAGCGATGCTTTCTCCTTCGCGAGGCCAAAAATTATATTTATAATTGCGATCACGATGAACAAGATGCATAGGATAAAACTTCTGATGAAATTCCAATTTCAATCGTTTGTAGTTCCATGACCCCGTATCATCACATAGCCTATACCATGTCAATGCATCTTCCTTCAAAGATAAAGGGAAGACCTTCTTCTTAACAACCTCTCTGGGTACACCTGCAAGCTTAAATAATCCACAAACTTCATCAACATATATTAGGTGCTCATCAGGATGCATTGTTCCGTCTCCTGCAAAAGGATTATCTAGCAGTTTTTCTATCATACCCGAAGGAATTTCAATGCAGACATTTTCATTTTCATTTTTAGTAGGTTCAGTAGGTTGAGGAGAAACTCTTTGCTCTACTGGTCGGGGTGAAGATACCCCGAACAAGCCCCTTAGAGGATTACTTTCCATAGTAACAAGTGATAGTAAATTTCAGCACACTATATAAATTTTCCTTACCAAATTCCACCTACCAAAGACGCTTCACTCCCCGACAACGGCGCCAGAAAAGTGTCTTGATGACCCACAAGTATAGGGGATCTATCATAGTCCTTTCGATAAGTAAGAGTGTCGAACCCAACGAGGAGCATAAGGAAATGATAAGCGGTTTCCATCAAGGCATTCTCTGCAAGTACTGAAATAAGTGGTAATAGATAGTTTTGTGATAGGATAATTTGTAACGAGCAACAAGTAACAAAAGTAAATAAAGTGCAGCAAGGTGGCCCAATCCTTTTTGTAGCAAAGGACAAGCCTGGACAAACTCTTATATAGAGAAATGCGCTCCCGAGGACACATGGGAATATCGTCAAGCTAGTTTTTATCGCGTTCGTATGATTCACGTTCGGTACTTTGATTGGTATGTGGGTGGACCGGTGCTTGGGTACTGTACTTACTTGGACAAGCATCCCACTTATGATTAACCTATATTGCAAGCATCCACGACTACAACAAAAGTATTAAGGTAAACCTAACCATAGCATGACACATATGGACCCAAATCAGCCCCTTACGAAGCAATGCATAAACTAGGGTTTAAGCTTCTGTCACTCTAGCAACCCATCATCTACTTATTACTTCACAATGCCTTCCTCTAGGCCCAAATAATGGTGAAGTGTTATGTAGTCGATGTTCACATAACACCACTAGAGGAGAGACAACATACATCTCATCAAAATATGGAACCAATAGCAAATTCACATGACTACTAATAGCAAGACTTCCCACATGTCCTCAGGAACAAACGTAACTACTCACAAAGCATAATCATGTTCATAATCAGAGGGGTATTAATATGCATATAGGATCTGAACATATGATCTTCCACCAAGTAAACCAACTAGCATCAACTACAAGGAGTAATTAACAATACTAGCAACCCACAGGTACCAATCCCGGACATGGAGACAAGAATTGGATACAAGAGATGAACTAGGGTTTTGAGAGGAGATGGTGCTGGTGAAGATGTTGATGGAGATTGCCGTCTCCCTATGAGAGGGGCGTTGGTGATGATGTTGGTGACGCCACCATGGGGCCCACGAGGTAGGGGGCACGCCCAGGGGGTAGGGCGCCCCCCTACCCTCGTGGGCTGGGTGTGGCCGCCCTGGTGAACTTCTTGCACTTAGTATTTTTTATATATTCTGAAATTGACTTCTATGAAGTTTCAGGACTTTTGGAGCTGTGCTAAATAGGTCTCTAATATTTACTCCTTTTCCAGCCCAGAATCCCAGCTGCCGGCATTCTCCCTCTTTATGTAAACCTTGTAAAATAAGAGAGAATAGGCATAAGTATTGTGACATAATGTGTAATAACATCCCATAATGCAATAAATATCGATATAAAAGCATGATGCAAAATGGACGTACCAGACTACGGGGATGGACGGATCCGAGGACGGGGGTTCCAGATCCGGTGACGGAGATGTTCGACGGCGCTCGGGGATGCGGGATCTAGCGAGGTGGAGCTCGTCCATGGCGGCGGCGGTTCCCCGCTGTCAAAGTGCTCGCCGGCGGCGAGGCTCCGGTGGCTGGCGAATGTAGGATGGCGAGGACTGGCAGTGAAGGGGCAGAGAGGCGGCGATGCATGGAGATCGGACACGCTGCTCTCGCGGCTTGGGGCGCGGTCGGTCCCAGATCTGGCCCGGGGCGGGCTGGCTGCGGGCTTCCGCGGGCCGCGGCGGTGCTGGGGAAGGCGGGGCGCGACGTGGGTTCTCTGGATTGGCCGCGGGAGGCGGCTGGCGACGGCTCGGCCAACGGCGACGCACCATGTGGCGATATGGTGGTGGCTGGCGCCGGAAAACGAGGTGGAGGCGGCGGCTAATGATAAGGGGCATGGAATTTCAGGAGGAGAGGTAGGTAGCTGCCCGAAATGGAAGGGGAGTCTGTTTAAATAGGAAGGTGTTATGGTTTAGGTGGGTTAGAAGGGTTTCGGAGCCCTCCGATCTCCATCGGGCGGTTCCGTACGCGAGGATGGAGTAGGTGGGCTGTGATGGGTTGTGCAAGTGGACTAGTGGGCTGAGAGGAGAGGAAGATGGGAAGCCCGGCATGTGTTTCCGGATCCCGGAAACGTCCGACGATAGACCGGCTATATTGCCGCTATAGTTATCCGTTGGGGCATCAAACGAACTCCGAATGCGATGAAACTTGGCAGGCGACCTACTAACAACATAACAACACTGCATGCCAACTTTCAACCCATTCCGAGAACAGTTCCCGGCCACTTATAAAATAATATTTTGGACGTGTCGTGGGCGTGTGCAAGTGTGTCTGGGCTCAAACGGACAATGGAGAGTACTGGGGAACCCGGACGAATGCAAGTTTCAAAAACATGATGATGCAATGCACATGATGACATGATGAAATGCAACATGCAAGCAAATGGCATGGCAACATCGGCGAATAACTGGAAGACACCTGGCGCATCGGACTCGGGGCGTCACAATTATGTTGTTCATGCTAGAAACTTCCGTGTGCATCCACAAGCCAATATGGGCTCTGGCATAGTTGAGTAAGTTGTGGGAATCGCTTCCATGATGGGCTAGCAGATGTAGGGGATTGTAGGTGTACCGGCCTATCTATCGGTTAAGGGGACCTCCTCGAAAAGACTGTGTCTCGGTCATCCATTTCTCAAACATCATGCGGTGCGAGAAATTAAACAGAGGAGATCGAGTGTTGTGGGGAAAAGTGCGCAAACCTCTACAGAGTGTACAAACTAATCATGATTAGTCGTGTCCCCGGTTATGGACATCTTGAGTATCTGGTGCTTGAATTACTATGTTGATCTCAACATGTTACTTATTAAATTGTGGGGTTATTGTTTATTAATTTGGCATTGAGATGGGGTTACCATTCTCAATATCTTTCCACCAACTTTGTAGTTAAATAAAATATATTCCTTTGTTGTAGGGAAAAACTGGCTTTACGCAAAATGATAACCATAGAGCCTCCACCAGCCATATATGCATATAGTTATAGCTGTTACTTGTTCATTGCGCTATAGTGTTATCTTTCCAGCATATTCCATGTGCTGACCTACACAGGCTGCAACGTATTATGTTGTAGAGCTTTCAGACGAAGAGTAAGGTGCGCTAGGTCGTTGTCATGCACTCAGCTATGCCGTTGGAGTTGATGGACTCATTTACCCTCCAAGCTTCCACAGTTGTCTTATTTAGATGGCCTTTAGCCATATTATTGTAATAAGTACTCTCTTTAAGATATTTGATGTAATAAGTGTGTGATTACACTCTATTATAAATCCTCGAGTACTGTGTGTATCAGCATCACTGATCCAGGGATGACACCTATGCACATAGATTTGACAGTTTGAGGTCGGATCGCTACATCCGGAGTCCCGAATATGATCATAGACATGACGATGAGTCTCGAAATGCTCGAGACATGAAGATTGATATATTGGAAGGCTATGTTTGGACATCGGAATGGTTCCGGGTGAGTTCGGGCATTTACCAGAGTACCGGGGGGTTACCGGAACCCCCCGGGGAGATAGGCCTTATTGGGCCTTAGTGGGAGAGTGGAGGAGGCGGCCAAGGTGGAGGGCGCCCCCTAGCCGAATCCGAATTGGGTGGGGGGGGGGGGGCGGCCCCCCTTCCTTCCCTCTCTCTATCCCTTCATTTCTCTCCTACTCCAACAAGGGAAACGAAAATCCTACTCCCACCGGGAGTAGGACTCCCCCCTTGGGGCGCGCCATAGAGGGCCGGCCCTCCCCTTCCTCCAATCCTTTATATACGGGGGAGGGGGCACCCCATAGACACAAAAGTTGATTGTTTAGCCGTGTGTGGTTCCCCCCTCCATAGATTTCCACCTTGGTCATATCGTGGTAGTACTTAGCCGAAGCCCTGCGCTGGTAACTTCATCATCATTGTCATCACGTCGTCGTGCTGACGAAACTCTTCCTCGACCTTAGCTAGATCTATAGTTCGTGGAACGTCACCGAGCTGAACGTGTGCAGATCGCGAAGGTGCCGTACCTTCGGTGCTAGGATCGGTCGGATTGTGAAGATGTATGACTACATCAACCGTGTTGTCATAACGCTTCCGCTTACGGTCTACGAGGGTACGTGGACAACACTCTCCCCTCTCGTTGCTATGCATCACCTAGATGGATCTTGCGTGTGCGTAGGATTTTTTTTGAAATTACTGCGTTCCCCAACATTTCCATGCTATAAAGAAAAGAATATTATATGACATGATAGGCAGCATTTCACATCAAAAATTCTGTTTTTATCACTTACCTACTCGGGGACGAGGAGGAGTTAAGCTTGGGCATGCTGATACGTCTCCAACGTATCTATAATTTTTTATTGTTCCATGTTGTTATACTATCAATCTTGGATGTTTTATAATCATTTTATAGTCATTTTATATCATTTTTTGGTACTAACCTATTGACATAGTGCCAAGTGCCAGTTCCTTTTTTTCATGTTTTTTACATTGCAGAAAATCAATATCAAACGGAGTCCAAATGCCACGAAACTTTACGGAGATTTTTTATGGACCAGAAGGAAAATGGGCCCTGGTTGCATCTAGGGGGGAGTCACAAGGAGGGGACAACCCACCAAGGCATGCTAGGAGGCCTAGGCGCGCCCTGGTGGGTTGTGCCCACTTTGGGTGCCCCCGGACCGCCTCTTTTCTCTATAAATACCCCCAAAATACCAGAACCCTAGGGGAGTCGACGAAATATTCATCCAGCCGCCGCAGAGTCTAGAACCACCAGATCCAATCTAGACACCATCTCGGATGGGGTTCACCACCTCCATTGGTGCCTCTCCGATGATGCGTGAGTAGTTCTTTGTAGACCTTCGGGTCCGTAGTTAGTAGCTAGATGACTTTCTCTCTCTCGCTGAATTCTCAAAACAATGGTCTCTTGGAGATCCATATGATGTAACTCTTTTTGCGGTGTGTTTGTTGGGATCAGATGAACTTTGAGTTTATGATCACTCATATCTTTTTATATCCATGATAGTTATTTGAGTTTCTTTGATCTCTTATAGCCTCGTATTTCTTCTCGGATATTTGGTTTTTTTTGTTCCAACTTGATCTATTTATCTTGCAATGGGAAGAGGTGCCCGGTAATGGGTTCGATCTTACGGTGCTTGATCCCAGTGACAGAAAGGGAACCGACACGTATGTATCATTGCTACTAAGGATAAAAAGATGGGATCTATATCTACGCAATAGATAAACGGATCTTGTCTACATTAGGTCATCGTTCTTATTGCATTACTCCGTTTTTCCATGAACTTAATACACTAGATGCATGCTGGATAGTGGTCGATGTGTGGAGTAATAGTAGTAGATGCAGGCAGGAGTCGGTCTACTAATCTTGGAGGTGATGCCTATGTAATGATCATTGCCTGGATATCGTCATAATTATTTGAGGTTCTATCAATTGCCCAATAGTAATTTGTTTACCCATCATTTTCTATCTTTCTCGAGAGAAGCCACTAGTGAAACCTATGGCCGCCGGGTCTTCTTTCTCATATATTTGCTTGTGATCTACTTTTCCTTTGCATTTTTATTCAGATCTATTAAACCAAAAATACAAAAATACTTTGCTGCACTTTATTTTATTTACGATCTATTATTTCAATCAACTACAAAGTTTTGGCATCGTTACCCGAAAGGGGTTGACAACCCCTTTAACACGTCGGGTTGCGAGGTATTGTTATTTGTGTGCAGGTGCTATTTAGGTTGTGTTGCTTGGTTCTCCTACTGGTTCGATAACCCTGGTTTCATCACTGAGGGAAATACCTACGTTCGCTGTGCTACATCATCCCTTCCTCTTTGGGGAAATATGAACGTAGTCCTACTAGAGAGGAGTTTTCTGGCGCTATAGTCAGGGAGCAATCAGGGTGCGTCCTTGCACTCCTCCCATCGGCTGCTCAAGCGATGGGCAAGAGAGGTCAATGTTGTGGAGCCAGCGCCAGAGTCCTGGAAGCCGCTCAAATGGTCCCGCACGCCCATCATCTTTGATGAGGAGGACCACCCTTGCCGCACCACTACGGTAGGATGTTTGTCGTTGTTGGTCTCCCCAACAATTTGCAACCTCAAGGTGACAAAGATGTTAATGGATGGCAGGGCCGGGTTGAATCTGATTTCCCCAGCAGTTATTAACAAGCTTCAGATAGGAGAAGAAGAGCCGGAGGTTACCAGCACGTTTCAAAGAGTCAATCCCGGAAGGAGCCGTCCCAAGGGAAATATTACGTTGCCGGTGAAGTTTGGAGGAGAGTTGAACTATAGGACTGAGAAGGTTGTGTTTGATGTGGTTGAGCTCCCCCTACCGTATAATGAGATTCTAGGACGACCAGCTTTGGCCAAGTTCATGGCAGCAACCCATTATGCTTACAACACCTTGAAGATGCCTGGGCCGTTAGGAGTCATCACCATCCCATCGGCTGAGAAGGACGCAGTCATCTATGTGGACAGGATCTATCGGGATGACATCACAGCAAAGGCCGCGGCGGCAACGGTCCCCGCCCAAGAAAGCAAAGGAAAGAATGAAGGAAATATTCCCTGGAGGCAATAATAAAGTTGTTATTTATATTTCCTTACATCATGATAAATGTTTATTATTCATGCTAGAACTGTATTAACCGGAAACTTAGTACATGTGTGAATACATAGACAAAATAGAGTGTACCTATTATGCCTCTACTTGACTAGCTCGTTAATCAAAGATGGTTAAGTTTCCTAGCCATGGACATGTGTTGTCACTTGATGAACGGGATCACATCCTTAGATAATGAAGTGATGGACAAGACCCATCCGTTAGCTTGGCATAATGATCATTTAGTTTATTGCTATTGCTTTCTTCATAACTTATACATGTTCCTATGACTATGACATTATACAACTCCCGAATACCGGAGGAACACTTAGTGTGCTATCGAACGTCACAACATAACTGGGTGATTATAAAGTTGCTCTACAGGTGTCTCCGATGGTGTTTGTTGGGTTGGCATAGCTCGAGATTAGGATTTGTCACTCCGTATATCAGAGAGGTATCTCTGGGCCCTCTCGGTAATGCTCATCAAATAAGCCTTGCAGGCAATGTGACTAATGAGATAGTTGTGGGATGAAGCATTACGGAATGAGTAAAGAGACTTGCGGTATCGAGATTGAACTAGGTATGATGATACCGATGATCGAATCTCGGGCAAGTAACATACTGATGACAAAGGGAATAACGTATGTTATTATGCGGTTTGACCGATAAAGATCTTCATAGAATATGTAGGAACCAATATGAGCATCTAGATTCCGTTATTGGTTATTGGCCGGAGATGAGTCTCGGTCATGTCTACAAAGTTCTCGAACCCGTAGGGTCCGCACGCATAACGTTCGATGACGATCGGTATTATGAGTTTATGTGTTTTGATGTACTGAAGGTAGTTCGGAGTCCTCGACATGATCTCGGACATCACAAGGAGTCTATAAATGGTCGAGACATAAAGATTGATATATTGGACGGCTATATTCGGACACCGGAAGTGTCCCGGGTGATTTCAGAGAAAACCGGAGTGCCGGAAGCTTACCGGAACCCCCCTAGGGAACTACAGGGCCTAGATGGGCCTTAGTGGAGAGAGAGAGGGGTTGCCAGGGCAAGCTGCGTGCCCCCTCCCCCTTGGGTCCGAATTGGACTAGAGGGGGGTGGCGCCCCCCTTTCCTTCCTCTCTCCCACTCCTTCCTTCCCCCTCCTAGTAGGACTAGGAAAGAAGGAATCCTACTACTACTAGGAGGAGGATTACTCCCCTCCTTAGCGCGCCCTATGGCCGGACGGCCTCCCCCCTTGATCCTTTATATACGGGGGCACGGGGCACCCAAGAACACACAAGTTGACATTGTTTAGCCATGTGCGGTGCCCCCCTCCACCATAATCCACCTCGGTCATATCATCGTAGTGCTTAGGCGAAGCCCTATTCCGGTAGCTTCATCATCACCGTTATCACGCCCTCGTGCTGATGAAACTCTCCCTTGACACTCAGCTGGATCTAGAGTTCGTGGTACGTCACCGAGCTGAATGTGTGCAGATCACGGAGGTCTCGTACCTTCGGTGCTAGGATCGGTGGGATCATGAAGACGTTCGACTACATCAACCGCGTTGTCATAACGCTTACGCTTACGGTGTACGAGGGTATGTGGAATACACTCTTCCCCTCTCGTTGCTAAGTATATATGATATACATGTTATTGATGTGTACTTTACTAGTGTTCATAGTAGCCCCTGGGTATTTGATACTGGTTCAGTTGCTATGATTAGTAACTCGAAACAAGAGTTACAAAATGAACAAAGAATAGTTGAGGCAAAGTTGATGATGTGTGTTGGAAGTGATTCCACGGTTGATAAGATTAGTGTTGAACCTAAAATAAATGTTATTTGGTGTTTGCGTTGAGCATAATACGATTGGATCATGTTTATTGCAAATTCATTTAAGTCAAAGAGTAATTGTTATTCTGTTTACATGAATAATACCTTCTGAGGTCATACACCCAAGGTGAATTGTTTACTGAATCTCGATCATAGTGATACACATAATATTGATGCCAAAAGATGCAAAGTTGATAATGATAGTGCAAAATAATTGTGGCACTGCCGTTTAGGTCATATTGGTGTAAAGCTCATGAAGAAACTCCATGTTGATGGACTTTTGGAATCACTTGATTATGAATCACTTGATGGTTGCAAACCAAGCCTCATGGGCAAGATGACTAAGACTCCGTTCTCCGGAACAATGGAGCAAGCAACTGACTTATTGGAAATAATACATACTGATGTATGCGATCCGATGAGTGTTGAGCCTCGCGATGGGTATCGTTATTTTCTGACCTTCACAGATGATTTGAGCAGATATGGGTATATCTACTTAATGAAACACAAGTCTGAAACATTTGAAAAGCTTAAAGAATTTCCGAGTGAAGTAGAGAATCATCGTAACAATAAAATAAAGTTTCTACGATCTGATCGAGGAGGCAAATATTTGAGTTATGAGTTTGGCCTTCAATTAAAACAATGTGGAATAGTTTCACAAACTCATGCCACCTGGAACACCATAGCATAATGGTGTGTCCAAACATCGTAACCGTATTTTATTAGATATGGTGCGATTTATGATGTCTCTTACTGATTTACCACTATCGTTTTGGGGTTATGCATTAGAGACAGCTGCATTCACGTTAAATAGGGCACCATCTAAATCCGTTGAGACGACACCATATGAACTGTGGTTTAGCAAGAAACCTAAGCTGTAGTTTCTTAAAGTTTGGGGCTGTGATTCTTATGTGAAAAAGTTTCAAACTGATAAGCTCGAACCCAAATTGGAGAAGTACGTCTTCATTGGATACTCAAAAGAAATTGTTGGGTACACCTTCTATCACAGATCCGAAGGCAAGATATTCGTTGCTAAGAATGGATCCTTTCTAGAGAAGGAGTTTCTCTCGAAAGAAGTGAGTGGGAGGGAATTAGAACTTGATGAGGTAATTGTGCCTTTTCTCGAATTGGAAAGTAGCTCATCACAGAAATCAGTTCCAGTGATGCCTACACCAATTAGTGAGGAAGTTAATGATGCTGATCATAAAACTTCATATCAAGTTACTACCGAACCTCGTAGCTCAACTAGAGTACGATCCGCACCAGAGTGGTACGGTAATCCTGTTCCGGAAGTCATGTTGCTAGACCATGATAAATCTACGAACTATGAGGAAGCGATGATGAGCCCAGATTCCGACATATGGCTTGAGGCCAGGAAATCTGAGATAGAATCCATGTATGACAACAAAGTGTGGACTTTGGTGGACGTGCTTAATGATCAGCAAGCCATTGAGAATAAATGGATCTTCAACAGGAAGACGGACACGGATAGTAGTGTTACTATCTACAAAGCTCGACTTGTCAAAAAGGGTTTTTGAAAAATTCAATATGTTGACTACAATGAGATTTTCTCACTCGCATCGATGCTTAAAGTCTGTCCGAATCATGTTAGCAATTGCCACATTTTATGAAATCTGGCAAATGGATGTCAAAACTGCATTTCTTAAAGAAGAGTTGTACATGATGCAACAAGGTTTTGTCAATCCTAAAGGTGCTAACAAAGTGTGCATGCTCCAGCGATCCATCTATGCACTGGTGCAAGCATCTCGGAGTTGGAATATATGCTTTGATAGTATGATCAAAGCATATGGTTTTATATAGACTTTTGGAGAAGCCTGTATTTAAAAGAAAGTGAGTGGGAGCCTACAGCCTTTCTGATAAGTATATGTGAATGACATATTGTTGATCAGAAATGATGTAGAATTTTCTGAAATGCATAAAGGAGTCTTTGAAAGGAGTTTTTCAAAGAAAGACCTCCATGAAGCTACTTAAATATTGAGCATCAAGACCTATAGAGATAGATCAAGACGCTTGATATATTTTCAATGATTACACACCTTGACAAGATTTTGTAGTAGTTCAAAAATGGAACAGTCAAAGGAGTTATTGCCTGTGTTGCAAGGTATGAAGTTGAGTAAAGACTCAAATCCCGACCACGACAGAAAATAGAAAGACAATGAAAAGCCATTCCCTATGCCTCAGTCATAGGTTCTATAAACAATGCTATGCTATGTACTAGACCTATTGCATACCTCACCATGAGATTGTCAAGAGGGTAAAATAGTGATCTAGGAGCGGATCACTGGAGAGCGGTCAAAAATATCCTGAGTGGAATAAGGAAATGTTTCTCGGTTATGGAGGTGACAAAGAGTTCATCGTAAAGAGTTACGTCGATGCAAGCTTTGACACCGATCTGGATGACTCTAAGTCTCAATCTAGATACATATTGAAAGTGGGAGCTATTAGCTAGAGTAGCTCCGTGCAAAGCATTGTAGACATAGAAAATTTGCAAAATACATATGGCTCTGAATGTCGCAGACCCGTTGACTAAATTTCTCTCACAAGCAAAACATGATCACTCTTTGGGTGTTAATCACACAACAATGTGAACTAGATTATTGAATCTAGTAAACCCTTTGGGTATTAGTCACATGGAGATGTGAACTAATCACATAAAGATGTGAACTATTGGTGTTAAATCACATGACAATGTGAACTAGATTATTGACTGTAGTGCAAGTGGGAGACTGAAGGAAATATGCCCTAGAGGCAATAATAAATTTTTATTTACATTTCCTTATATCATGATAAAAGTTTACTATTCATGCTAGAATTGTATTAACCGGAAACTTAGTACATGTGTGAATAGATAGATAACCAGAGTGTCCCTAGTATGCCTCTACTTGACTAGCTCGTTAATCAAAGATGGTTAAGTTTCCTAGCCATGGACATGTGTTGTCATTTGATGAACGGGATCACAACATTAGAGAATGATCTAATGGACAAGACCCATCTGTTAGCTTAGCATAATGATCGTTTAGTTTATTGCTATTGCTTTCTTCATGACTTATACATGTTCCTATGACTATGAGATTATGCAACTCCCGAATACCGGAGGAACACTTAGTGTTCTATCAAACGTCACAACGTAACTGCGTGATTATAAAGATGCTCTATAGGTGTCTCCAATTGTGTTTGTTGGGTTGTCATACATTGAGATTAGGATTTGTCTCTGTATATTGGAGAGGTATCTTTGGGCCCTCTTAGTAATGTTCATCACTATAAGTCTTGCAGGCAATGTGACTAATGAGTTAGTTGCAGGATGAAGTATTACGACACGAGTAAAGAGACTTGTCGGTAAAGAGATTGAACTAGGTATGATGATACCAACGATCGAATCTCGGGCACGTAACATACCGATGACAAAGGGAACATCATATGTTGTTATGCGGTTTGACCGATAAAGATCTTCATAGAGTATGTAGGAACCAATATGAGCATCCAGGTTCCGCTATTGGTTATTAACCGGAGATGAGTCTCGGTCATGTCTACACAGTTCTCGAACCAGTAGGGTCCGCACACTTAACATTCGGTGACGATCGGTATTATGAGTTGATGTGTTTTGTTGTACCGAAGGTAGTTTAGAGTCCCGGATATGATCACGGACATCACGAGGAGTCTCGAAATGGTCGAGACATAAATATTGATATATTGGACGGCTATATTCGGACACCGGAAGTGTTTCGGGTGATTTCGGAGAAAACCGGAGTGCTAGAGGGTTACCGGACCCCCCCTGGGGGGGGGGAACTAGTGGGCCTAGATGGGCCTTAGGTGAGAGCAGGGGCTGCCAAGGCAGGCCGTGCGCCTCCTCCCCCTTGGGTCCGAATTGGACTAGGAGGGGGTGGCGCCCCCCTTTCCTTCCTCTCTCCCACTCCTTCCTTCCCCTTCTAGTAGGACTAGGAAAGAAGGAATCCTACTCCTACTAGGAGGAGGATTCCTCCCCTCCTTGGCGCGCCCTAGGGACGACGGCCGGGGGCACACTAGAACACACAAGTTGACATTGTTTAGCCATGTGCGGTGCCCCCCTCCACCATAATTCACCTCGGTCATATCGTTGCAGTGCTTAGGCGAAGCCCTGCTCTGGTAGCTTCATCATCACCATCATCACGCCAATGTGCTGACGAAACTCTACCACGACACTCAGCTATATCTTGAGTTTGCGGGACGTCACCGAGCTAAATGTGTGCAGATCGCGGAGCTGTCGTACCTTCGGTGCTAGGATCGGTCGGATCATGAAGACGTTCGACTACATCAACCGTGTTGTCATAACGCTTCCTCTTACGGTCTACGAGGGTACATGGACAACACTCTTCCCCTCTCATTCCTATGATCACCATGATAGATCTTGCGTGTGCGTAGGAATTTTTTTGAAATTACTGCGTTCCCCAATGGAGAAGAGGATTGTAGGGCCTCCGGCAAGGAGTCCGGGAAGCGTGCCCCCTCTGAGTGCACGACACCCGTTGACGATGTGCCGGAGTGTTCCAACAGCAAGAGATCCAAGGTTGCAGCACCCCAACTGAAGAAGGTCCCGGCAAGGCTGGCTGGTGTTGATGGTACTTTCACCATCAGCACCACCCTTGACGACAAATAGGAAAGCGCGCTCGTTGCCTTCCTGTGGACGAATATCGATGTGTTTTCCTGGCAACCATCTGATATCTCTGGTGTTCCCAGGGAGGTAATCAAGCACCACCTTGTTGTCTGCCCACATGCCCGACCCGTCAAGCAGAAAGTTAGGAAGCAAGCCTTGGAGCGGCAGTAGTTCATTGCCGAGGAAATCAAGAAGTTAGAGGCAGCTAGATTGGTCAGAGGAGTACTGCACCCTACATGGTTAGCAAACCCAGTGGTAGTTCAGAAGGTTAATGTGAAAGGAGGCTTTGCATTGATTTCATAGATCTCAATAAAGGCTTGCCCGAAGGACCCATTCCCCTTTCCGTGAATCGATCAGATTGTGGATTCTACTTCAAGGTATGATTTGCTCTCCTTTTTGGATGCATACTTCGGGTATCACCAGATCTTCATGTCCAAAGAAGATGAAGAAAAAACATCATTCATCACTCCATGTGGTACGTACTGCTTTGTCCGCATGCCTTTTGGATTCAAGAGTGTCGGGTCTACTTTTGCAAGTGTAGTCCAGATTGGTTTTGAGCCACAACTGCACAGAAACATAGAATCCTATATGGATGACATTGTGGTCAAGACCAAGGATAAGGCCACCCTTATCCAGGATTTGGAGGAGACATTTGCTAAATTATGCAAGATCAACTTGAAGCTTAACCCGGAGAAGTGTGTGTTTGGTGTTCCCTCCGGCAAGCTACTTGGATTCTTCGTGTCCCATCGGGGGATTAAAGCCAACCCCGGCAAGATCAAGGCCATTGAGCAGATCCAAGCTCCAAGGACGGTTAAGGATGTGAGGCGCTTGACGGGATGCATTGCCGCGCTAAGCAGATTCATTTCCAAGTCTGCAGAGTGTGCCTTGCCATTCTTCAAAATTTTGAAGAAGGCAGGGCCTATGAAATGGACCCCGAAAGCAGATACAACTTTGCAACAGTTGAAGACTTACCTGTCATATGTGCCTACCTTGGTTGCACCCAAACCTCAAGAGCCATTACTGCTTTACTTGGCACCAACCAACCAAGTGGTCAGTGCAGCCTTGGTAGCACAGCGAGAAGTGGGTAAAGCAGAGAGCGGCCAGACCGCGACAGAGTCAGAAGAGGATCAAAACAGCAGTAAGCACGACAACGAGTGCAACCCCAAGGACGTGGCAAGGAAGAATGTGGTGCAGCACCCAGTATACTTCGTCAGCTCCTTGTTGCAAGGGGCTAGATCGAGGTACTCTGGTGTGCAAAAGTTGATCTTTGGCCTCGTCATCGCCTCAAGGAAACTGCGCCAATACTTCCAAGCCCATGAGATCACGGTTGTTACTTGTTTTCTGTTGCAAAGGATACTCTGAAACCCTGAGGGTACTGGAAAAATAGTGGAGTGGGCCTTGGAGTTATCCAGCTTTGGTTTGAAGTTTGAGAGCACTTCAACCATTCAAAGCAGGGCGTTGGCAGAGTTTATTACAGAATGGACACCAACCCCTAATGAGGAAGCAATGGAAACAACTCTCCCCGGCAAGGAATCACCCCAAGAATGGATTATGTATTTTGATGGCGCCTTTCCCTACAAGAAGTAGGAGATGGCATGCTACTTGTTGCCCCCTCCAGGGAGCACTGAAGCACGTCATCCAAATGCACTTTGCCCGGGAAGAAGCCACCAACAATACAACTGAGTATGAAGGACTCCTTGTCGGGCTCAGGATTGCAGCCGAATTGGCAATTAAGAAGCTGGTCATTCGAGGAGATTCACAGTTGGTGGTGAGACAAGTCAACAAGGATTATCAAAGCCCATTGATGAGAGCATATGTTGAGGAAGTAAGGAGGTTAAAGGAGCGCTTTGACGGGTTGCAAACAGAGCACGTACCCCGTGCGGAAAATAGCATAGTTGATCACCTGTCAAAGTGTGATGTGAAGAAGCTTCCTGTGGAACCAGGAACTTTTTTTCTCCACCTCTCTCAACCCTACGTATCACCATCCACAATGGCCTGGAAAAGGAGAAAGCTAGACTACGGTAAGCCTCTCCCGATTGAGTCATCCGCTCCCGGCAAAGACCCTGCCGGAAACAACTCCTCACAGCCTGCCAGACCACCCCCTCCAGCCAGGCCAGTGGACCCCGTGAACGAGGCTGGTGCTCCCGTAGCCGAGGAAGTGCCACTAGTCCTTGTTGCCGAGCCTCAGGCTCCAACTTGGGCAAGGCACATCGTCTGCTTCCTCCAAATCGGAGAACTCCCCGGCGACCCAGATGAAGCTAAGAAAGTAGCTCAGACGGCTAGTATGTATCAGTTTTGTTGATGACACTCTATACAGAAGGAGACCCAAGAGTGTGAAATTGAAGTGTGTCTGCCGGGATGATGGAAAGGCACTGCTGGCTGAGATTCACAGAGGAATGTGCGGCTCACACATTGGATCAAGGGCATTAGTTGGGAAAGCATTCCAGCAAGGATCCTATTGGCCCACAGCCCTCCAACACGCAGTTGTGCTTGTCACGACATGTGAATCCTGTCAGTTCCATTTGAAGAAAACACACCTGCCTGCCCAAGCTCTTCAGACAATCCCTTTGTCATGGCCATTTTCAGTCTGGGGGCTCGATATCTTTGGCCCCTTCCCCCGAGCAATTGAGGGCTTTGAATTCTTGTTTGTTCCGTCGACAAGTTTACAAAGTGGCCGGAAGTGACTCCTGTGAGGAAGGTGATTGCTCAGTCAGATATCAAGTTCTTGAAAGAATTGGTATGTCGTTTCGGACTTCCGGCAAGGATCATCACTGATAACAACACCCAATTCATGAGCCACGCCTTCATGCAATGTGTTCAAAACCCTCGGATGCAAGATCTCATTTGCCTCTGTGGCACACCCCTGGAGCAATGGACAAGCTGAGAGGGCGAACGCTGAAGTGCTTTGTGGACTCAAGACAAGAACTTTCGGTACGCTGAAGAAGCACGACAGGCGGTGGATCGAGGAGCTGCCGATAGTTCTTTGGTCCCTCAGAACGACACCTAATCGAGCTATCGGGCAGACTCCCTTCTCCCTAGTCTATGGGGCAGAAGCATTTGTCCCCACGGAACTCATTTATTGGTCTCCTCGGGTGCTTGCCTATGTTGAAGTAGCGCAAGATCAGCACCATCATGACGGCGCTGTGCTACTTGACGAGAACCATCTCTGGGCCGCTACACGTGTTGCACGCTATCAGCAAGCCCTATGTTGCTATCACAGTCGCACTATTCATGCCCGGTGTCTTGACGAAGGTGACCTTGTTCTTAGGCACATTCAGTCCGCCAAGGGTACACACAAGTTATCACCGAAGTGGGAAGGCCCTTACCGGGTAGTACGAGTCTCCAGACCCGGCGCAGTCCGTCTAGAGACGGGAGTTGGCCCATCATTGCAAAACTCATGGAACATTGAGCATCTCCGTAATTTCTACCCGTAAGGTGCAGAGGCTGCCGGGCAGCCACCCATTGTACATGCACTACTAGGGAAAACCTTATACATAGCATCTTAGCAGTAGCGCTGGACAAAACAGGGCGCTACTACTACTTAGTAGTAGAAGTTTTAAATAAACCGTGCTACTTCTACTACTTTAGCAGTAGCGCATTCCGCGAAACCGTGCTGCTGCTATATTTGTACTGGGCGCAGATGGCTAGCCCCACTCAGCAGTAGCGTGTACCACTGACTAGTGCTACTGCTACGGCCCGTAGTAGTAGCGCGTTTCTCTGAAATGCGCTAGTACTTACTTACCTTATCTTGGAGCGGCTCACCCTGCATACTCACTCCCTCTCACTCGCTCTCGCTCACGCCGAACCATACATCGTTCGCCGCAGCCGCCGCGCTGCTCCTCGTCGACGTACTCCCTCCTCCCTCCTACCCCCTCCTCCTCCAGCGGTCCTCCTCCCACCGCTCCACTCCCTCCTCCTCCGGCCGCCCCTCCCCCTCCACCCCCTCCTCCTCCCTCCTCCTCCTCCCCCCACCCCTCCCTCCTCCGATCCCACCGGCCTCCTCCCCCTCCTCCTCTCTCCTCCTCCTCACTTCCCCACCTCCCTCCATCTCTTTTTTCTGTTTTTCACTGTAGTTTTTTACTATTGTATAATGTAGTTTTTTTACTGTTTTTAGTAAGTGTTAAAATAATTAGTAAGTAAATTAATAAACTAGTTGAACTAGTTTAGTTTTAGTAAGAACTAGTTGAATTAATAGAACTAATGTATTTTTAGTAAGAAAAATAATATAACTAGTTGAACTAGTTTATTTTTAAAAAGAACTAGATTATTTCTATCTGTAGTAAGTTTATATTTAGTAAGAACTTGTTGAATTAATAGAACTAGTTGAACATGTCACATTTGTTGTTATTTTTTTAGCTTAAGCAATTGTTCCCGCATCGATGTCGTTCGCTAGGGTTTTAGTCGTATTAGTGATGTTATATGTATGATACTATTCGGGATATATTAGTGATAACTTATAGGGTTTTTGTTTTTGCAGAAATGAAGGAGCCCCTCCATCATCCCCGCCGTCGTCCCCATCACCAACCCCCTCCGACCTCGAGGTGAGACCAGCCAAATCTCCATGTCAATATGAGTCCTATAAGATATGGTGTAGATAAAAACATGTATACCTTGTGTTGCTCAAATAGGATATGTGGTAGCCCAAGTGGCCGGTCATGTTCATGTTACACCTCCGAGTGGCCTATGATTTGCCGGAGTGTTGATTAATTTCCGTTCCGGCAAATTTCAGGCGCTCGATATGTCCTATTTTAGCAAAGGTCATGCCGGAATTTTCCGTGAATTTTGGCATGACTTGTGCTAGAATATGTAGGAAATATCGAGTGGCCTGGATTTTCTAGAAAGATAATTAAACAATATTTCGGGTTGACTTTAAGTCTATCGAGGCTGAAGAATCTCGACTGTTGTCGTCGGGTGTAATGCACTACGGGAAGAAGAAAAGACTCGAAAGATCGATAGTTAACCCGTGATGAATAATAATGATCTAATTTAGGTTTTTTAGTACATATATTTAATTGTACAAGTTTAATATTTGAATTATGAACATAGGAAATGTCGTACTCGGATGACGAAAGTCTCCCGGGGGAGTGCGACTGGTGCGACGACGACCGGGGTTTCTGCGATAGGCCTCACCTGGACGAAGCTCGGCACTTTAGCATTAAGCTCGAGGAGGCCTTCGATTGTGACACGGTAAGCTACGATGCAAAGTGTTTTTTTCGTAATTAAGCTCGACTTCTACTACTTCAACGTGTAATTTCCATATTTTACAATTCGACTAGCTTATCCCATGCCATGCAAGACGCTATGTCTTGGAGAGGATGGGTTTTGAAGATCATGAGAGGAATGAAACAAATAAAATTAACCTAAGGACCCATCATGATATGGATTCTGAGGTAAATCTATACAATTCTGAGAGCGTATCCCATTTTGGTTGCCCGGGTTGGGAAGCACTTTGCAAGATGTATGATTTTCAAGAGGGTATGTTTGTCACCATGGATCTTGGTGATCCTGACATCGACCAAGACAATTTGGACATTTGGGTCCTTGTTGATACGCTTCCAATTCTACCGCTATGTGAGTTTACAAACATAGTTATTAACTAATTTATATTGTTCATTTCAAAATAGTTGACAGCTTATTTCCATTGACAGCTTATTTTCATTGCTCAAACAATGTGCGGAACATGGTAGACAGAACCTACTACACCGATGGCTGTGAGTTAACTTATCAGGAGAAAAATCATCTGGTCGCATTTTGTACTGATCTTGAGAATTAAAATATCTATAATTAAACTCCTCCACATTATGGTCAATACGTGCCACTAGTGCACCTGTCGAACTTCCGTAACATCCATGGAGATGCCATGGTAAGATTTTTTACTATTACGACATCCGTGCATCTTTTGCATAAATTCTTTTAAAACTTAACTACATTGCTAACTACGAAGTTATTACTATGTTTTTCAACAAAAAATCCCGGATGATTATGTGCCTTATCTAATGTATCAGAATGGTCGCCTTGATGTTTTGAACATACAGCCAGGTCGTCCTACGAATCTCACCTGTCCATACCGGATTTCTAAAACCGGTGGACACATGATAATCAAAGAATGGAAAAAATGTATGGACAGTCGTAAGGAGATTCTTGGAAGCAACATTGTGCGAAAGGAAAGAATTGAAGACAGGATAATCTCCATTCTCCATAATGGAGAGTCAGGGGCTATCTTATTTTATGTTATTTTACCTAAGAGAATATAGTAGGTCCTATGAGGTACAATGTTTATTATGTGATACAATGTGTTAGAGTTGATGATGAGGAGTAGTTGTGATTGTGACTAGTGACCAACTTGTTATGTGATGTCTCATTGATGAAAGCGATGATCACGAGGAGGTGTTATATGACAATGATGTATTATGATGATAAGTTGTTAATGATATGATGATGATGACGATGATATTTATTATATCATTGGGTGAAAGAACCGCATATTAGTTTCAAGTGGATGTCCATCCACTTGAAACTAGTCCGCGGTTCTTTCAACCAATGATGTAATAACTCATTATGATGTAAAAACAATCTATAAATTGCTGCTGTATGAAAACTTCTATAAAGGTGTACGAATACAACATGAAATAAAAAAGAAATAAAATACGGAATAATAGTAGTAGCGCGGGCTGGGAGAAGCTCTACAAGTAATTACCAGTAGCGCTCTTTGGGGAAAGCGCTGCTACTAAGTCGATATAGAAGTAGCATGGGTTAACCCACACTACTAACCTTTAGTTGTAGCGCCGTACCAGTAGCGCTCTTGCACACGCTACTGATAGGCCCAAAACACGCGCTACTACTAGGCTTTTCCCTAGTAGTGATGGCATTGCCGAAGTTGCATGTAACCCCTTGTACAAGCCGGGGCGATGACCCCATGCAAGAGAAAATAAAGAAGCGATGTAGGGGGGCCCCAACTAAGATTGCATGCATGCACAAGCACACCCAGATCATTGCATAGGCATTTCATGAGCATTTGCATATGCATATATATAGGATTGCATCCTGCATTCATTCTCATCTACATGGAGTTGCAGGTTCTTGCCGTAAACCTGGCTTCGGCAAAGGACAAGAAGATTGCATGAACAGCAAGCCAAACAGGTAAGTTCATGCTACCTCTTGAGCACTTGCGTTGGTTTTCCCTTGAAGAGGAAAGGGTGGTGCAGCAAAGTAGCGTAAGTATTTCCCTCAGTTTTTGAGAACCAAGGTATCAATCCAGTAGGAGGCTACGCGCAAGTCCCTCGCACCTACACAACACAAATAAACCCTCGCAACCAACGCGATAAGGGGTTGTCAATCCCTACACGGTCACTTACGAGAGTGAGATCTGATAGATATGACAAGATAATATTTTTGGTATTTTTATGATAAAGATGCAAAGTAAAATAAAAGCAAAGTAAATAACTAAGTATTGGAAGATTTAATATGATGAAGATAGACCCGGGGGCCATAGGTTTCACTAGTGGCTTCTCTCAAGATCATAAGTATTTTACGGTGGGTGAACAAATTACTGTTGAGCAATTGACATAATTGAGCATAGTTATGAGAATATCTAGGTATGATCACGTATATAGGCATCACGTCCAAGACAAGTAGACCGACTCCTGCTTGCATCTACTACTATTACTCCACACATCGACCGCTATCCAGCATGCATCTAGAGTATTAAGTTCACAAGAACAGAATAACGCCTTAAGCAAGATGACATGATGTAGAGGGATAAACTCATGCAATATGATGAAAACCCCATCTTGTTATCCTCGATGGCAACAATACAATACGTGCCTTGCTGCCCCTACTATCACTAGGAAAGGACACCACAAGATTGAACCCAAAGCTAAGCACTTCTCCCATTGCAAGAAAGATCAATCTAGTAGGCCAAACCAAACTGATAATTCAAAGAGACTTGCAAAGATAACCAATCATACATAAAAGAATTTAGAGAAGATTCAAATATTGTTCATAAATAAACTTGATCATAAACCCACAATTCATCGGTCTCAACAAACACACCGCAAAAGACGATTACATCGAATAGATCTCCACGAGAGAGGGGGAGAACTTTGTATTGAGATCCAAAAAGAGACAAGAAACCATCTAGCTAATAATTATGGACCCGAAGGTCTGAGGTGTTGATGTAGAAGCCCTCCATGATCGATGCCCCCTCCTGCGGAACTCCGAAACAGGCCCCAAGATGGGATCTCGTAGATATAGAAAGTTACAGCGGTTGAATTAGGGTTTTGGCTCCGTATCTGATTGTTTGGGGGTACATAGGTATATATAGGAGGAATAAGTACGTCGGTGGAGCAACAAGGGGCCCACGAGGGTGGAGGGCGCGCCTGGGGGGTAGGCGCGCCCCCTACCTCATGGCCTCCCTATTGGTTGCTTGACGTAGGGTCCAAGTCTCATGGGTCTTGTTCGTTCCAAAAATCACGTTCTCGAAGGTTTCATTCCGTTTGGACTCCGTTTGGTATTCCTTTTCTTCGAAACCCTAAAATAGGCAAAAAAAACAGCAATTATGGGCTGGGCCTCCGGTTAATAGGTTAGTCCCAAAAATAATACAAAAGTGGATAATAAAGCCCAATAATGTCCAAAACAGAAGATAATATAGCAAGGAGCAATCAAAAATTATAGATACGTTGGAGACGTATCAAGCATCCCCAAGCTTAATTCCTGCTCGTCCTCGAGTAGGTAAATGATAAAAACCTAATTTTTGATGTGGAATGCTACTTGGCATATTTTCAATGTAATTCTTCTTAATTGTGGTATGAATATTCAGATCCGAAAGATTCAAGACAAAAGTTCAATATTGACATAAAAATAATAATACTTCAAGCATACTAACTAAGCAATTATGTCTCTTCAAAATAACATGGCCAAAGAAAGTTATCCCTACAAAATCATATAGTCCGGCTATGATCTATCTTCACCACAAAAAGTATTTAAATCGTGCACAACCCCGATGACAAGCCAAGCAATTGTTTCATACTTTTGACATTCTCAAACTTTTTCAATCTTCACGCAATACATGAGCGTGAGCCATGAACATAGCACTTTAGGTGGAATAGAGTGGTGGTTGTGGAGCAGACAAAAAGGGAGAAGATAGTCTCACATCAACTAGGCGTATCAAGGGTCTATGGAAATGCCCATCAATAGATATCAATGTGAGTGAGTAGGGATTGCCATGCAACGGATGCACTAGAGCTATAAGTATATGAAAGCTCAAAAAGAAACTAAGTGGGTGTGCATCCAACTTGCTTGCTCACGAAGACCTAGGGCATTTTGGGGAAGCCCATCATTGGAATATACAAGCCAAATTATATAATGAAAAATTCCCACTAGTATATGAAAGTGATAACAAAGGAGACTCTCTATCATGAAGATCATGGTGCTATTTTGAAGCACAAGTGTGGTAAAAGGATAGTAGCATTGTCCCTTCTCTCTTTTTCTCTCATTTTTTTATTTGGGCCTTTTCTCTTCTTTTTTTATGGCCTCTTTTTTTCGTCCGGAGTCTCATCCCGACTTGTGGGGGAATCATAGTCTCCATCATCCTTTCCTCACTTGGGACAATGCTCTAATAATGATGATCATCACACTTTTATTTTCTTACAACTCAAGAATTACAACTCGATACTTAGAACAAAATATGACTCTATGTGAATGCCTCCGGCGGTGTGTCGAGATATGCAATGAATCAAGAGTGACATGTATGAAAGGATTATGAATGGTGGCTTTGCCACAAATACAATGTCAACTACATGATCATGCAAAGCAATATGACAATGATGGAGTGTGTCATAGTAAACGAAACGGTGGAAAGTTGCATGGAAATATATCTTGGAATGGCTATGGAAATTCCATGATAGGTAGGTATGGTGGCTGTTTTGAAGAAGGTATATGGTGGGTGTATGATACCGGTGAAAGGTGCGCGGTATTAGAGAGGCTAGCAATGGTGGAAGGGTGAGAGTGCGTATGATCCATGGACTCAATATTAGTCATAAAGAACTCATATACTTATTGCAAAAATCTACAAGTTATCAAAGCAAAGTATTACGCACATGCTCCTAGGGGGATAGATTGGTAGGAAAAGACCATCGCTCGTCCCCGACCGCCAATCATAAGGAAGACAATCAATAAATAAATCATGCTCTGACTTCATCACATAACAGTTCACCACACATGCATGCTACGGGAATCACAAACTGTAACACAAGTATTTCTCAAATTCACAACTACTCAACTAGCATGACTCTAATATCACCATCTCCATATCTCAAAACAATTATCAAGTATCAAACTTCTCATAGTATTCAACACACTCATAAGAGAATTTTATTATTAATCTTGTATACATAGCATATTAGGATTATTTAAGCAATTTACCATGCTATTTAAGACTCTCAAAATAATCTTAGTGAAGCATGAGATATCAATAGTTTCTATAAAACAAATCCACCAACATGCTCTAAAAGATATAAGTGAAGCACTAGAGCAAAACTATATAACTCAAAAGATATAAGTGAAGCACATAGAGTATTCTAATAATGTCCGAATCATGTGTGTCTCACTCAAAAGGTGTGTACAGCAAAGATGATTGTTGTAAACTAAAAAAATAAAGACTCAAATCATACAAGACGCTCCAAGCAAAACACATATCATGTGGTGAATAAAATATAGCTCCAAGTAAAGTTACCGATAGAAGTAGACGAAAGAGGGGATGCCTTCCGGGGCATCCCCAAGCTTTGCCTTTTAGGTGTCCTTAGATTATATTGGGGGTGCCATGGGCATCCCCAATCTTAGGCTCTTGCCACTCCTTGTTCCATAATCCATCAAATCTTTACCCAAAACTTGAAAACTTCACAACACAAAACTTAAAGTAGAAAATCTCGTGAGCTCCGTTAGCAAAAGAAAACAAAAGACCACTTCAAGGTACTGTAATGAACTCATTCTTTATTTATATTGGTGTTAAACCTACTTTATTCCAACTTCTCTATGGTTTATAAACTATTTTACTAGCCACAGATTCATCAAAATAAGCAAACAACACACGAAAAATAGAATCTGTCAAAAACAGAACAGTCTGCAGTAATCTGTAGCTAGCGCAAGATCTGGAACCCCAAAAATTCTAAAATAAATTTCTGGACGTGAGTAATTTATCTATTCATCATCTTCAAAAAGAATTAACTAAATATCACTTTTCAAACAAAAATGGCAGCAGTTCTCTTGAGCGCTAAAGTTTCTGTTTTTTACAGCAGGATTAACAAGACTTTCCCCAAGTCTTCCCAGCGGTTCTACTTGGCACAAACGTTAATTAAACACAAAAAAACATGACCAAAACAGAGGCTAAATAAATTATTTATTACTAAACAGGATCAAAAAGCAAGGAATAAAAATAAAATTGGGTTGCCTCCCAACAAGCGCTATCGTTTAACGCCCCTAGCTAGGCATAAAAAGCAAGGATAGATCTAGGTATTGCCATCTTTGGTTTTAGGGAAGAAAAGAGCAAACTTGCTGTCTATGGAATTAATCTTTCTATTTTGATAAAGCACATGGCTATTAATGGTAGAATAAATATTAAGTATGTTACGGAAATTTGTATCTAAGCTAGCCTTCATCTCTTTGATAGATTCATTTTGGTAAGAGAGCAAAAGAGATGTAGATTCAACTTTCTCATTCATGGGTTGCCCAAATATGGTTTTCATATTTTCATAAGTTTCTACGGCATCCCCTTCAAAAAAGCCTTCTTCAAATATAGAATCTAAGACATGCTTAAAAGAAGAAGGAAGGGCAATATAAAAGCTTTTTAAGTAAGTTTCAATTTTGTATTGAGGCACATAGCTAGCCCTGATCCTTAATAGTCTATACCAAGCATCTTTCAAAGATTCATCAAGTAAATAACGAAAAATTCTAGAATCATCTTCATCAAAATTATTAAGATTCTCATTGATAACTCCGGTAGGTTTTTCCATAGTATCCTTATTTATAAGCTTCGCGAGAATAGAAGGGTTGTCCAAAGTACTAAAACTCGGGAGAGAACCCCCAACCCTTTTTGATTCAGACATGGAGGGAGAAAGGTGAGCGAGAAAAAGAAAGGGCGGATAAAATGGCAAGGGTGAATTGGGGGAGAGGTAAACAAGAGGCAAATGGCAAATAATGTAATGCGGGAGATAAGTGTTTGTGATGGGTACTTGGTATGTTGACTTTTGCGTAGACCTCCCCGGCAATGGCGCAAGAAATCCTTCTTGCTACCTCTTGAGCACTTGCGTTGCTTTTCCCTTGAAGAGAAAAGGGTGGTGCCGCAAAGTAGCGTAAGTATTTCCCTCAGTTTTTGAGAACCAAGGTATCAATCCAGTAGGAGGGTACACGCGAGTCCCTCGCACCTACACAAAACAAATAAACCCTCGCAACCAACGCGATAAGGGGTTGTCAATCCCTACACGGTCACTTACAAGAGTGATATCTGATAGATATGGTAAGATAATATTTTTGGTATTTTTATGATAAAGATTCAAAGTAAAATAAAATCAAAGTAAATAACTAAGTATTGGAAGATTTAATATGATGAAGATAGACCCGGGGGCCATAGGTTTCACTAGTGGCTTCTCTCAAGAGCATAAGTATTTTACGGTGGGTGAACAAATTACTGTTGAGCAATTGACATAATTGAGCATAGTTATGAGAATATCTAGGTATGATCATGTATATAGGCATCACGTCCAAGACAAGTAGACCGACTCCTGCCTGCATCTACTACTATTACTCCACACATCGACCGCTATCCAGCATGCATCTAGAGTATTAAGTTCACAAGAACAGAGTAACACCTTAAGCAAGATGACATGATGTAGAGGGATAAGCTCATGCAATATGATGAAAACCCCATCTTGTTATCCTCGATGGTAACAATACAATACGTGCCTTGCTACCCCTACTGTCACTAGGAAAGGACACCGCAAGATTGAACCCAAAGCTAAGCACTTCTCCCATTGCAAGAAAGATCAATCTAGTAGGCCAAACCAAATTGATAATTCGAAGAGACTTGCAAAGATAACCAATCATACATAAAGAATTCGGAGAAGATTCAAATATTGTTCATAGATAAACTTGATCATAAACCCACAATTCATCGGTCTCAACAAACACACCGCAAAAGAAGATTACATCGAATTGATCTCCTAAGGAGAGGGGGAGAACTTTGTATTGAGATCCAAAAAGAGAGAAGAAGCCATCTAGCTAATAAGTATGGACCCGAAGGTCTGAGGTAAACTACTCACACTTCATCGGAGAGGCTATGGTGTTGATGTAGAAGCCCTCCATGATCGATGCCCCCTCCGGCGGAGCTCCGGAACAGGCCCCAAGATGGGATCTCGTGGATAAAGAAAGTTACGGCTGTGGAATTAGGGTTTTGGCTCCATATCTGATCGTTTGGGGGTACATAGGAATATATAGGAGGAAGAAGTACGTCGGTGGAGCTACAAGGGGCCCAAAAGGGTGGAGGGCACGCCTGGGGGGGGGGGGGGGTAGGCGCACCCCCCTACCTCGTGGCCTCCATGTTGGTTGCTTGACGTAGGGTCCATGTCTCCTGGGTCTTGTTCATTCCACAAATCACGTTCCTGAAGGTTTCATTCCATTTGGACTCCGTTTGGTATTCCTTTTCTTCGAAACCCTAAAATAGGAAAAAAAAACAGCAATTCTGGGCTGGGCCTCCGGTTAATAGGTTAGTCCCAAAAATATTATAAAAGTGGATAACGAAGCCTAATAATGTCCAAAACAAAAGATAATATAGCATGGAGCAATCAAAAATCATAGATACGTTGGAGACGTATCAGTTCACCTCTTGTGCATTAGTATTCTGTAAAGCTACTTTGCATAAGAAAACCTTGCCTCCCTCTTTGAAACTCAGGTGCTCCCATCCATGACTCGGACGCTGCTTCAGTCACGGTGGTAGCAGTGGCCTTAGGGAAGAAGGGGTTGGCGGGGGGCTTGCCCCTCTGTCTGTTCCTCAGCAAATGAGTGCTCTGGCAGACAATGAGGGTGCCGGCAGGATATCTTGCCGGGGAAAACTCATTTATTTTATTAAAGAGGCACTTTGCCTCTGCATGGACATATACACGCACAAGTTCCCAACAAGATTCATCTTTTTTCATTCATATGTAGTTACAAGTAAAAGCATTATAGAATACATAGATGGACTTGAGAGATTACATTATTTGAATTCAAATTTGGCAATTGCCGGCTAGATTTAAGATTGAAAAAAGAGAACTGCTCTGTTATGCCTTTGCCCCTGTCCATCCCCTGCAGGAAGAGGTCAAAGGGGCCAGAGGCGCACATAGCTGGGATTCGGCACCTCCCTAGGATCAGAGTGGCGCCGCTCCCCGGCAGGGAGGAAGAAACCGGAGGGCAGGCGTGGATGGTGACGTTGCCGGGGGACCAGATGGGTGGCACGGAGTCACTGGCAAACACGACTCGTCGGAACGGTCGTCCCCGTTCTTGACGCGTCGTGGGTTGCCGGTGCCGTCCACATCACCACCACCCGAAGACCTCGGCGTGGCCGCCACGCTGGCACCATGCTCCCTAAACCCTCCCACAGAAGGGAATAATGTATGTTGTTATGCGGTTTGACCGATAAAGATCTTCGTAGAATATGTAGGAACCAATATGAGCATCCAGGTTCCGCTATTGGTTATTGGCCGGAGATGAGTCTCGGTCATGTCTACATAGTTCTCGAACTCGTAGGGTCCGCACGCTTAACGTTCAATGACGATCGGTATTATGAGTTTATCTGTTTTGATGTACCGAAGGTAGTTCGGAGTCCCGTATATGATCACGGACATGACGAGGAGTCTCTAAATGGTCGAGACATAAAGATTGATATATTGGACGGCTATATTCGGACACCGGAAGTGTTCCGGGTCATTTCGGAGAAAACTAGAGTGCCGGAGGGTTACCAACACCCCCCCCCCCACGGAACTACTGGGCCTAGATGGGCCTTAGTGGAGAGAGAGAGGGGTTGCTAGGGCAGGCCGCACACCCCCTCCCCCTTGGGTCCGGATTGGACAAGGAGGGGGTGGCGCCCCCATTTCCTTCCTCTCTTCCACTCCCTCCTTCCCCCTCCTAGTAGGACTAGGAAAGAAGGAATCCTACTCCTACTAGGAGGAGGATTCCTCCCCTCCTTGGCACGCCCTAGGGCCGGCCGGCCTCCCCCTTGCTCCTTTATATACGTGGGCAGGGGGCACCCAAGAACACACAAGTTGACATTGTTTAGCCATGTGCGGTGCCCCCCTCCACCATAATCCACGCCGGTCATATTGTCACAGTGCTTAGGCGAAGCCCTGTTTCGGTAGCTTCATCGTCACCGTCATCACGCTGTCGTGCTAACGAAACTCTCCCTTGACACTCAGCTGGATGTAGAGTTCGCGGTATGTCATCGAGCTGAACGTGTGCAAATCACGGAGGTTCCGTACCTTCGGTGCTAGGATCGGTGGGATCATGAAGATGTTCGACTACATCAACCGCCTTGTCATAACGCTTCCGCTTGCGGTCTACGAGGGTACGTGGACAACACTCTTCCCCTCTCGTTGCTATGCATCACCATGATAGATCTTGCGTGTGCGTAGGAATTTTTTGAAATTACTGCGTTCCCCAACAGTGGCATGAGAGCCAGGTCTATGAGTAGATGTTATATGCATGAGCAGAACACAAAGGAGTTGTGGGCGCGGATATATACATATTGCTTGCCATCACTAGTTGTTTCTTGATTCGGCAGTATTGTTGGATGAAGTGGCCCGAACCGACATTACATGACCGCATTCATGAGACTGGTTCTACCAACGTGCTTTGCACACAGGTGGGTGGCCGGTGTCTGTTTCTCCAACTTTAGTTGAATCGGATTCAAGGAACAGGGTTCTTTCTGAAGATCAAAACACAATCACTATACCACGTTGTTGTTTTGATGCGTAGGTAAGAACGGTAATTTCTAAGCCCGTAGCAGACACGTAAAACTTGCAGCAACAAAGAGAGGACGTCTAACTTGTTTTTGTAACGCTTGTTGTGATGTGATATGGTCAAGACATGATGAGATATAAATTGTTGTATGAGATGATCATGTTTTGTTAAAGTTATCGGCAACTGGCAGGAGCCATATGGTTGTCTCTTTATTGCATAAGATGCAAGCGCCATATTATTGCTTTACTTTATCGCTATGCGATAGCAATAGTTGCAAAAGAAATAGTTGGTGAGACAACCATGTGATGACACATTGATAGAGATCAAGATGATGGAGATCATGGTGTCATGCCGGTTACGATGGAGATCATGACGGTACTTTGGAGATGGAGATCAAAGGCAGGAGATGATGATGGCCATATCATGTCACATATTTTGATTGCATGTGATGCTTATCTTTTATGCATCTTATTTTGCTTAGTACTGCAGTATCATTATAAGATGACCCCTCACTAAATTTCAAGGTATAAGTGTTCTCCCTGAGTATGCACCATTGCGACAGTTCGTCATGCCGAGATAACACGTAATGATAGGGTGTGATAAGCTCTACATTCACATACAACGGGTGCAAGCCAGTTTTGCACGCGCGGAATACTCGGGTTAAACTTGACGACCCTGGCATATGAAGATATGGCATCGGAACACTGAGACCGAAAGGTCGAGCGTGAATCATATAGTAGATATGATCAACATAATGATGTTCACCATTGAAAACTACTCCATCTCACGTGATGATCGGACATGGTTTACTTGATATGGATCACGTGATCACTTAGATGATTAGAGGTGTGTCTATCCAAGTGGGAGTTCTTAAGTAATATGATTAATTGAACTTAAATTTATCATGAACTTAGTCCAGATAGTATTTGCATATCTATGTTGTAGATCAATTGCTCGTGTATAGCTTCCCCGTTTTATTTATGATATGTTCCTAGAGAAAACTATGTTGAAAGGTGTTAGTAGCAATGATGCATACTAGCTCCGTGATCTGAGGATTATCCTCATTGTTGCACAGAAGAATTATGTCCTTGATGCACCGCTAGGTGACGGACCTATTGCAGGAGCAAATATAGACGTTATGAACATCTGGCAAGCTCGGAGATACGTCTCCAACTTATCTATATTTTTTTATTGTTCCAAGCTATTATATTATCAACCTTGGATGTTTTATATGCACTTATATGCTATTTTATATGATTTTTGGGACTAACCTATTAACCTAGAGCCAGTGCCAGTTTCTATTTTTTTCCTCATTTTAGAGTATCGAGAAAAGGAAAATCAAACAGAGTCCAATTGACCTGAAAGTTCATGGAACTTATTTTTGGACCAGAAGAAGCCCATGGAGTATCAGAGATGGACCAGCAGAGTCCCGGGCTGCCCACGAGGGTGGGGGGCATGCCCACCCGCCCTGGGCGCGCCCCCCTGCCTCGTGGACACCCCGGAGATCCACCGACATACTTCTTCCTCCTATATATACCCATATACCCTAAAAACTTCGAGGAGCACAATAGATTGGGAGTTCCGCCGCAGAAGCCTCCGTAGCCACCGAAAACCAATCTAGACCCGTTCTGGCACCCTGCCAGAGGGGGGAATCCCTGTCCGGTGGCCATCTTCATCATCCCTGAGCTCTCCATGACGAGGAGGCAGTAGTTCACCCTCGGGGCTGAGGGTATGTTCCAGTGGCTATGTGTTTGATCTCTCTCTCTCTCTCTCGTGTTCTTGAGGTGATACAATCTTGATGTATTGCAAGCTTTGCTATTATAGTTGGATCTTATGATGTTTCTCCCCCTCTACTCTCTTGTAATGGATTGAGTTTTCCCTTTGAAGTTATCTTATCGGATTGAGTCTTTAAGGATTTGAGAACACTTGATGTATGTCTTGTGTGGGATACCCGTGGTGACAATGGGGTATTTTATTGATCCACTTGATGTATGTTTTGGTGATCAACTTGCGGGTTCCGCCCATGAACCTATGCATAGGGGTTGGCACATGTTTTCGTCTTGACTCCCCGGTAGAAACTTTGGGGCACTCTTTGAAGTACTTTGTGTTGGTTTGAATAGATGAATCTGAGATTGTGTGATGCATATCATATAATCATACCCACGGATACTTGAGGTGACATTGGAGTATCTAGGTGACATTAGGGTTTTGGTTGATTTGTGTCTTAAGGGGTTATTCTAATACGAACTCTATGATAGATTGAACGGAAAGAATAGCTTCGTGTTATTTTACTATGGACTCTTGAATAGATCGATCAGAAAGGATAACTTTGAGGTGGTTTCATACCCTACCATAATCTCTTCATTTGTTCTCCTCTATTAGTGACTTTGGAGTGACTCTTTGTTGCATGTTGAGGGATAGTTATATGATCCAATTATGTTATTATTGTTGAGAGAACTTGCACTAGTGAAAGTATGAACCTCAGGCCTTATTTCAACGCATTGCGATACCGTTTGTGCTCACTTTTATCATTAGTTACCTTGCTGTTTTTATATTTTCGGATTACAAAAACCTTTATCTACCATCCATATACCACTTGTATCACCATCTCTTCACCGAACTAGTGCACCTATGCAATTTACCATTGTATTGGGTGTGTTGGGGACATAAGAGACTCTTTGTTATTTGGTTGCAGGGTTGCTTGAGAGAGACCATCTTCATCCTACGCCTCCTACGGATTGATAAACCTTAGGCCATCCACTTGAGGGAAATTTGCTACTATCCTACAAACTTCTGCACTTGGAGGCCCAACAACGTCTACAAGAAGAAGGTTGTGTAGTAGACATCACTCGGTATGATAACTACTTGACAGTTTAGTGCGCCATGCTTTACGGCTTAGAACCGGGACTTCAAAAACGTTTTGAACGCCACGGAGCATATAAGATGTTCCAAGAGCTGAACTTGTTATTTCAGACTCATGCCCGAGTCGAGACGTATGAGACTTCTGACAAGTACTTTGCCTACAAGATGGAGGAGAATAGCTCAACCAGTGAGCATGTGCTCAGATTGTGTGAGTACTACAATCGCTTGAATCAAGTGGGAGTTCATCTTCTAGATAAAATAGTGATTGACATATGCAAGGGATGACGAAAACGACTCCCCAGCTCTTCGTGATACTGAAATCGACGAAGGTAGAAATCAATAAAAGCATCAAATGTTGATGGTTGACAACACCACTAGTTTCAAGTAAAAGGGCAAGGGAAAGAATAAGGAACTTCAAGAAAAATGACAAGAAAGTTGCTACTCCCATGAAGAAGCCCAAAGCTAGACCCAAGCCTGAAACTGAGTGCTTCTACTGCAAAGGAAATGGTCACTGGAATCGGAACTGCCCCAAATACTTGGCGGATAATAAGAATGGCAAAGTGAACAAAAGTATATATGATATACATGTTATTGATGTGTACTTTACTAGTGTTCATAGTAGCCCCTGGGTTTTTGATACTCGTTCAGTTGCTATGATTAGTAACTCAAAACAGGAGTTACAAAATGAACAAAGAATAGTTGAGGGCAAGCTGACGATGTGTGTTGGAAGTGATTCCAAGGTTGATAAGATCACCATCGCACACTCCCTTTACCTTCGGAATTAGTGTTGAACCTAAAATACATGTTATTTGGTGTTTATGTTGAGCATAATATGATTGGATCATGTTTATTGCAAATTCATTTAAGTCAAAGAATAATTGTTATTATGTTTACATGAATACTACCTTATGAGGTCATACACCCAAGGTGAATGGTTTACTGAATCTCGATCATAGTGATACACATAATATTGATGCCAAAAGATGCAAAGTTGATAATGATAGTGCAACATACTTGTGGCACTGCCGTTTAGGTCATATTGGTGTAAAGCGCATGAAGAAACTCCATGTTGATGGGCTTTTGGAATCACTTGATTATGAATCACTTGATGCTTGCAAACCATGCTTCATGGGAAAGATGACTAAGACTCCGTTCTCCGGAACAATGGACCGAGCACCTGACTTATTGGAAATAATACATACTGATGTATGCGATCTGATGAGTGTTGAGGCTCGGGGCAGGTATCGTTATTTTCTGACCTTCACAGATGATTTGAGCAGATATGGGTATATCTACTTAATGAAACACAAGTCTGAAACATTTGAAAAGTTCAAAGAATTTCAGAGTGAAGTAGAGAATCGTCGTAACAATAAAATAAAGTTTCTACGATCTGATCGCGGAGGCAAATACTTGAGTTATGAGTTTGGCCTTCAATTAAAACAATGTGGAATAGTTTCACAAACGCATGCCACCTGGAACACCATCGCATAATGGTGTGTCCACATCGTAACCATACTTTATTAGATATGGTGTGATTTATGTTGTCTCTTACGGATTTACCACTATCGTTTTGGGGTTATGCATCAGAGACAGCTGCATTCACGTTAAATAGGGCACCATTTAAATCCATTGAGATGACACCATATGAATTGTCGTTTAGCAAGAAACCAAAGCCGTCGTTTCTTAAAGTTTGGGGATGTGATGCTTATGTGAAAAAATTTCAAACTGATTAGCTCGAACCCAAATCGGAGTAGTACATCTTCATAGGATACCAAAAAGAAACTATTGGGTACACCTTCTATCATAGATCTGAAGGCAAAATATTCTTGCTAAGATTGGATCCTTTCTAGAGAAGGAGTTTCTCTCCAAAGAAGTGAGTGGGAGGGAATTAGAACTTGATGAGGTAATTGTACCTTTTCTTGAATTGGAAAGTAGCTCATCACTGAAATCAGTTCCAGTGATGCCTACACCAATTAGTGAGGAAGTTAATGATGATGATCATAAAACTTCATATCAAGTTACTACCGAACCTCGTAGCTCAACCAGAGTACGATCCACACCAGAGTGGTACGGTAATCCTGTTCTGGAAGTCATGTTGCTAAACGATGATGAGCCCAGATTCCGACGGATGGCTTGAGGCCATGAAATCTGAGATAGAATCCATGTATGAGAACAAAGTGTGGACTTTGGTGGACTTGCTCGATGATCAGCGAGCCATTTAGAATAAATGGATCTTCGAGAGGAAGACGGACGCGGATAGTAGTGTTACTATCTACAAAGCTCGACTTGTCAAAAAGGGTTTTTGGAAAATTCAATATGTTGACTACGATGAGATTTTCTCACTCGCATCGATGCTTAAAGTCTGTCCGAATCATGTTAGCAATTGCCACATTTTATGAAATCTGGCAAATGGATGTCAAAATTGCATTTATTAATGGATTTCTTAAAGAATAGTTGTACATGATGCAAAAAGAAGGTTTTGTCAATCCTAAAGGTGCTAACAAAGTGTGCAAGCTCCAGCGATCCATCTATGGACTGGTGCAAGCATCTCAGAGTTGGAATATACGCTTTGATAGTATGATCAAAGCATATGGTTTTATACAGACTTTTGGAGAAGCCTGTATTTACAAGAAAGTGAGTGGGAGCACTACAGCCTTTCTGATAAGTATATGTGAATGACATATTGTTGATCGGAAATAATGTAGAATTTTTTGAAATGCATAAAGGAGTGTTTGAAAGGAGTTTTTCAAAGAGAGACCTCCGTGAAGCTACTTACATATTGAGCATCAAGATCTATAGAGATAGATCAAGATGCTTGATATATTTTCAATGAGTACACACCTTGACAAGATTTTGAAGTACTTCAAAAATGGAACAGTCAAAGAAGGAGTTCTTGCCTGTGTTGCAAGGAATGAAGTTGAGTAAACACTCAAAACCTGACCATAGCAGAAAATAGAAAGATAATGAAAAGACATTCCCTATGCCTCAGTCGTAGGTTTTATAAAGTATGCTATGCTATGTACTAGACCTATTGTGTACCTCACCATGAGATTGGCAAGAGGGTACAATAGTGATCCAGGAGTGGATCACTAGACAGCGGTCAAAAATATCCTTAGTGGAATAAGGAAATGTTTCTCGGTTATGGAGGTGACAAAGAGTTCGTCGTAAAGAGTTACGTCAATGCAAGCTTTGACACCGATCTGGATGACTCTAAGTCTCGATCTAGATACATATTGAAAGTGGGAGTTATTAGCTAGAGTAGCTCCATGCAAAGCATTGTAGACATAGAAAATTTGCAAAATACATACGGCTCTGAATGTCGCAGACCCGTTGACTAAATTTCTCTCGCAAGAAAAAAATGATCCTCTGTGGGTGTTAATCACACAACAATGTGAACTAGATTGTTGACTAGTAAACCCTTTGGGTATTAGTCACATGGAGATGTGAACTAATCACATAAAGATGTGAACTATTGGTGTTAAATCACATGACGATGAGAACTAGATTATTGACTCTAGTGCAAGTGGGAGATTGAAGGAAATATGCCTTAGAGGCAATAATAAAGTTGTTATTTATATTTCCTTATATCATGATAAATGTTTATTATTCACGCTAGAGTTGTATTAACTAGAAACTGAGTACATGTGTGAATACATAGACAAACAAAGTGTCCCTAGTATGCCTCTACTTGACTAGCTCGTTAATCAAAGATGGTTAAGTTTCCTAGCCATAGACATGTGTTGTATTTGATGAAGGGGATCACATCATTAGAGAATGATGTGATGGACAAGACCCATCTGTTAGCTTAGCATAATGCTCGTTTAGTTTATTGTTATTACTTTCTTCATGACTTATACATGTTCCTATGACTATGAGAATATGCAACTCCCGAATACCGGAGAAACACTTAGTGTGCTATCAAATGTCACAACGTAACTGGGTGATTATAAAGATGCTCTACAGGTGTCTCTGATGGTGTTTGTTGGGTTGGCATAGATCGAGATTAGGATTTGTCACTCCGTATATCGAAGAGGTATCTCTGGGCCCTCTCGGTAATGCTCATCACTATAAGCCCTGCAAGCAATGTGACTAATGAGTTAGTTGCGGGCTGAAGTATTACGACACGAGTAAAGAGACTTGTCAGTAAAGAGATTGAACTAGGTATGATGATACCGACGATCGAATCTCTGGCAAGTAACATACCGATGACAAAGGGAACAACATATGTTGTTATGCGGTTTGACCGATAAAGATCTTCGTAGAATATGTAGGAACCAATATGAGCATCCAGGTTCCG